>NC_136656.1:6503502-6576002 GCF_949748355.1 Melanostigma gelatinosum
GCCAACAACTGTGCTCGATATTCTTTAATAAACCCACAATAGAGTGGGAAGGGACACAGCGGCGCTTTGGGGAAGAGTCCCCAGCTGCTCGCCCTCAATCAAACTGTGCCACTCTGGAAAAGTATCAGAAGAGAAATGTGGCCCGATTGCCTTGTGTGTTCATTTCCTGCTCTGGCTACTCTCACTTCAGCCACTTCAGCCGTGCGACACAAGCTTTTCCGGGGAGGCCGACGGTGCCATCTGGTGGTTGAGATCGCTCTTCGCGGCCAGGAGAAGAAGAAAAACAACAGGAGAGGACACTTACCCATCAGAGTCAATGCTGTTATCATGAACCATGGCTTTCAGGGCCTCAGAGTTTGCTGAAAAGAGAGAGAGAGAGCGAGAGAATTACACACTTATACGGATGGAAGAAAAGAACGGAGAGAGGAGGAGGAGGAGGGGGGGGGGAGATAAAAGTAGTTCTGGGAATTAGCGAGGAGAACGCTCCAGTGACTTCAAAAGCAGAGCGCTTATTGAAGGCCGGCAACACCAGATTCACTCCGTAACCCAATTAAATGGCACATCACATGCACCTACTGAGCACAATCAGTGCACACGACAACCTCAGGAGAATGTGCCAGATAAGAACAAAGAAATGATTTGATCGAAGCGAAACAAACTCCAAAAGACGACTCTGGAAAGTGTAACTTCTGTACGAGGGTCAGGGATTTGGCCCGGGGGTTTGGATTTTGATTTTTTTTGGCTGCACATGAACAACAATCAACCAATTTCTGCTCCCCGGACAAAGTAGCATCGACACACAGAGACAACAGCCCCGGTGCATTCACTGACTTCCCCATGAGCACACTGCAGCAAGTGCACCACAGGAGGGTTTACATCCTCGGGAGCTGCGAGACTTTGTTTTTTTTGTCCAAAAAGTATTTTTAACTTGCAACTGCTCTGGTCATTCTATTTGTACAAGGCTACCCTGAGAGGCTGCGCCACTGAGTCGCAAAATGGAAGAGCAGGTTTTTGGTTTTGAGTCAGCAAAAGCCCTGAAAACATATTTCCTATCAGACCAAAGGAGACTAACACACCGTTTTATTTCACATGGCAGATTTTTGCACGTGTTTTTGTCCTTGCTTTTCTGTTGCAAATGCAGCTACAATAAACTTGAAAAGTGAAGGGAAATGTATCCTCCAGGTGGATTTTATTTTGAAGTTCATAGTGTATTGACGCTGGACATCCAATGAGAACGTAGGACTGTGCCAGCACTGTGAGGTCAGCTGTAGATGGCAGGCTTTGCTCAGCCATAAAGACTACCACTGTTCCCCACAGTGACTTCTCAGTTCTTGTGTTTATTTATCCACGAACTGCCGCTGGAAATGACTTCCTGTGTTCCAGATAATTATTTCCATGAAAAATACTTGGAAGTATACTTTGAGGATCCGGAAATGAAGCTTTCAGACATTTTCAGTCCTCCGATACGTAGTCGGAGTCCTGAGCCGCGTCACGTCTCTCCGGAGTGACATTGCGAGGATGAGTCACAGCGAGCGCTTCCCCGACTCAAAACATTGTTCCGCCGAAAGATGCGATGAGTCAGCGGCGACGCTTTGCCTCTTGAGGGTGGACAGAAAAATCAAACAGTGGACAATGGTGGCCAGACACCAACAAACAGGACAATGCTGCCTTCGTGTGTCAAACAGTATGTTAGTCATCTGGAGAAGATGTGAGGGGCGGTCCAGACGGCACTGTTGGAATCTGCTTCAGGGATCAGCACTCGCAGATAAACTGCATCTGGAAATTACAGTTTACTTTAACCCCTTATTCATCATCTATGATCAGTATATGTAATCAAGAATACATAATAATTAAGATACATCCTTTATTGTCATATTTATGTTATTACATTGTAGTAATAAGCAGATATTCTGCAGTGTTTGTCAACATCTATAATCTCTCCGATTTTATATTATTACAACTTCTTTATGTCATATTGTACACTTCTACGTCTTTCCCTCGGTAGAATCGATGCGGTTCATTCGCCCTGAGGGGAAATACAGTAATCTACTGTGTCAGGAGAGGCACGCGTGATCGTCCTATTCAAGCCCGACACAATCCTTTGATCCTCATCTTTCCTGCTGCCACTTACAAACTCAGCCGAACAGAAGGAGCGCAATTACTTGGTTGAAGCAGAGTGCTGCGACTTATTAATGAATTCAACTTCACGCTGCGGCTCAGGGAAGTGATTTCAATTTACAGGAATAAGCGGCGCTCGACTTCATCGAGGAGGCAGAAAAACAGACGAAACAAAGCGGGAACCTCGGGCACAGTGTTTAATCAACAGTCAGGTTTATAAAAAAGGGAAAAATAAATCGATTTTATGTGTTTCGTTTGTTGTTCAGTACTTTGGACACATACCTTCGTTTTTCATGATGTAGTGGATTATCTGCCCGACGGTGTCATTGTTTTCACTGAGGGTGTCATTCATTGCTGGAAGATAAACCGAAAAACACACACAGTTAGAAATACCTGAAGTACGTGTGTGTGTGTGTGTGTGTGTGTGTGTGTGTGTGTGTGTGTGATCAGTATTCAAAGTTATGTCCTCAAGCAACATGTTAAAAGCACGTCACAAATATTTAGGCAGTATATTTTCAGAGTGCAGGACACTAAAACAAACTGTAAAACTCTCCTCCGGCACGGCCTCAGGGCCCCTTTCTACATCAGAAATGCTGAACATGATACCCATAAATCATAAATCATAAATCACGATTACGACTTGATGGTGCTCCCGTAGGTCGAACGGTTTCACTGGAGCAGGATGCAATTGTTCATGTCGAATGAAAAGCCACACACACACAGACTAACGGAGCATTTTCTTTGATTGTTACTCGAGAGACAAGCTTGGCAAGAAGTAGATATCGTCTGATGTTGATGACATTGTCATATTGTAATGTATGCATGCTCAGCCCAGCCCTCGTGCGATCATCATATGCACATTTCCCTAGAAATGCAATCACTGAGCGATTTCCTTCCGACTGGCCTCATTGCAAACCCTCCCACTCAACACACACACACACACACACACACACACACACTCCTTTGAGGCACTTCTTAGAGCTTCCTGTTGACCGCTTCCAGAGTTTTTCCTCATGTTCTGATGAACATATTATCCTCTGGCAGCGATTCGTGGGCGTCTTCTAGTGCGCCACGAATGATATTTTCTTCTTTAAAAAAAAAAAAAAAAAGCTGCCTGACGTAAAGGGAGCTGCTCGCCAGCTGAAAGTCAAAAGCAGAAAGAGGAAACCTGATCAGTGTGCAACAAGAGACGACCGACGATCGGATCAACTGAATGCGAGAGAGAACACACAAGCGGCGTGTACTTTTCCCACTCTTTTGTTTCGATGTATGAGAGACAGAAAGGGTTGGGCCTGTCGCAGGAAGACGGACACAGAGGACAAACCCTGATGCACTGATTCACAAGAGAAACCAGCTTTACGCCTTCCTTTTCCTACTAATGACCGACTCCACTGAACAGATCCGGTCATCGGATTCGACGGAGGGGTTCCGGGCTTTGGCCAACATGGGGAAACAGTGGAGAAGTGATGTGCCAGGAGTTGTATGTTTAACAGTGACGCGAGTGCAGCAGACGCTCGCTGATCTTGGCAGCGTGGTGTAAACCCTTCACTCTTATATAACAGAGCAATCCAGTAACACCAGAGCTTCCACGTCTGCACACGACAGTTACGAGAAGGAAAGGGAAACCTCACCCCCCTCTGTGTGGCCATGCAACACACTGTACCAGCAAAACATGACCGGAGTTATCATTCGGAGCCAAGGGAAATCAAACTGTGTGGAGGATTTCTTAGTTCCACGTCACTCAACACACCCGAAGCTGAGTCACAACACGAGTGGTGCGACTGTCAAACATCTTCCTAGTTTCTATTGGCCTCCACTCCTTAGAAAGACGGAAGCAATCGAGGCTCATGGCTGGAATATGGAGCCGTATTTCACATTCTTAAACTTCAATGTATATAATACACACACGTCTGTGTGCGTTTCGTTGTTTGAGCTTCTTTGCCTTGTTGAAAACAGCCGGGCCGGCGGCACATGCTTTCAGTCCATGTTAGCGCATGTGCTATGCTACGTCGCCGCTATCGTGCACCCGCTACGTCACCGCTACGTTCTCTGAAGAGCCATTCGCGTCATACAAGTCTATTCTTATCACCGTCTGTCTGCACCGAAGTCATTAGCCTGAGGAATGTAGCAGAAGCCTGTGAGGACTGGAGGGCCGGTGGGAGAATCTCGTGATCGCTCGCCTTGAATTTCACCATCACATGACAGGAAAGTGAAAAACCTCACGCAGACCGATGACTCATTTCAAAAAGCACCTTGCATGTACTTTTCCCATCGACTGAAATGCAACAGAGTCCCAGTCTGACTGACTGCAGAGGGAATTTGGCCCAATAGTGAATATCAGCGTGTGTTCAATTTGATTGGAATTGTTCAGTTCATCAGCTGTTTTTGACGAATCTACAGTCGTCATTACGTTACTGCTAACGCGCACTGAGCGTCCTAGTGCTGCTGCTTCACACACACACGAGGAAGCCGCAGGAAAACACACTGTACGCATTTGTTGCCATCATTAGAGTGACCAGCGGGTCGATTTGAAATGTTGCTGGAGTAACGAAACAAGTCAGAGCGGCACACTTTTCAATGTACAGCTTCTTTCCCGTCGATCTGTCCTCACTTCCTTCCCTAACCGCCTCTCTAATCTCCTCTCTGTCTACTTGGATTCATGCGAGCCTGCTTGAGCAATATTCTTGGGTGTGTACTGAATATAGAGGATGATGGATGCCCTCAAACAATGACCACATAGACGTAATAAACTGCAGTAATCTGCAGTGTCACATTTTGTTAAGAGGTTTTCAAACTCTCCCTCTTTGATTCAGATTTCCTTACCTCCGCCCAGCTCGGGATCCTTTTCTTCCTCCTCACACTGCTCCTCCTCATTGGCCTCAGTGGTGCACCGATAGCCCTTCCTCTTCAACACGTGGCAGATCACCACCCCCAAAAGGCCCAAAAGGAAGAAAGCAGGCACCAGGGCGAAGGCGACGTAGTTTGTCCCCGCTTCATCTTTTCCATCGGCTGTAGTCGGACCCCCTAGAGGACGAAGAGGGACGAAGGGCAGCAAAGGAACGAGAGAGGAACAAAAGGTTTATTCTAAAGATTGTTGCGACAGGACACAAAAATGGATCGTCATTACGACGCCCTTCATGGCAACCTGATATCCACAGTGAGTGCGAGGCTACGTTTGGGGGCCGAGCAGCTGAGGGGATTTAAATCAGCTGAGACATGAGACAGAGATTTCCTGTTCCCTCCCAGGATCCCTCCGGTCTGCTGCCGTCTCTCTCTCAGCAGCTTTGACCAAACCAAAAACTAGAAATGCGCCACAACGCTGAGCTCAACAAACTTCATTAGTGGAGACGAACCATTGTTTTCCTCATCGATTAATCCCGCCGATTATTTACTTGATTGGCCAGTTTCTTCTAGAATATGTGACAAGTAGCTAAAACGGCAATCACATCTTCGCAGAGTCATTGGTGACATTTTAAATGATGGCCCTAATGTCTTGAATGGGATCAGGTCAAAAAGGTGGACAGTGATGGGTCAGCGATCGGCCAAAGCTCCCCTGGCTGCTGCTGTTGGCGGACCACGTGAGGTGGAAAGCACAACAGACAAGAGGGCCTTTGTCTGTTTTCCTGTTCCCATCAGTGTGTGTGAGAGAGAGAGAGAGACACACACACACACATAGAGAGTCAGACACACAGACTGATATGGGAGGTCACAGGAACAGAATCTCAACTCATATCGGCCTCAAATCACATGTGCATGCCGTTTGGAAACGCAGCACAGCATTGTGGGTACAGGCGCCTATCTACATACCCAACTATGTGCCTCCTGATGCATACAGAGGCATGTGTGCTTCCCCCCCCCCCCCCCCCATTGTCCCAGTTCCCCTGATGCATCAGACTGAACACACTGGTGAAGACCATTGTCTGCTGACAGACTGGTGTGCGCGTCCGTGTGCTTATAGACTCGTCGGCCGTCCTGGCACGCTCCCAGTAAGCACGGGCCAATGGGAGGATTGTATCAAAAGCACTGAAATAGAAAAAGATGGGTTGAATAAGAGTCCTCGAGGAGGATTTAGACTTGAGTCATAGAAATCTCTTAGGAACCACAGCTGGTGCCGTGCTGAAAGTCCTCAGAGGGAACAGCCAACAATAGAGACATCTGGAACACGTGCACATCGCAGGTGTGGATTCATATATCAAATTATGACGTTGAAAAGAAACTTTTGGGCCGTGTTGAGCTTCGATTGGATGGTTTCTGCCACCGCTTTGTGAGGGTATAAAGAGGGCTGGGTGCAAAGCCTCAATGCTTTGGGTAGAGACCAACACGAGAGCCGAAGGTTGAGTGCAAATCTAAGGCTTTCACAAAGGATTGTTTTCTTCATTGATTCAGCTGCACATTGTTTTTTGTGTTCAATTCATCAATGACAACAGCCCAAAACATACAACATATTCAATATACATTATGATACAAACCAAAGAAAAGCGGCAAACGTTCGCATTTGAGAAGCAGGAACAAGAAGGTTTGGTGTTTTGTCGCGATCATTTGTTTTTAAGGGTGCTCAATACATAATTCAAACCACATCTGAAACACATTTGCTGCCATATTAACGTTCTGAATTTCAAATTTAGCACCTTTAAATGAT
Organism: Melanostigma gelatinosum; assembly: GCF_949748355.1. Lineage (NCBI taxonomy): Eukaryota > Metazoa > Chordata > Actinopteri > Perciformes > Zoarcidae > Melanostigma > Melanostigma gelatinosum. The sequence goes on from NC_136656.1 coordinate 6,510,260, forward strand.
CAATCGATGATCAGAACGGCCTGATCTGTCCGTCACATGATCGATTCGTTGAACAGTTTTGGCACAAGCAAACTACTCGGGTATCACATCGACAACGGCACTGAAAAAAATGGATAGTCAGGCCTTGATGTCCGTTAAAAATCAACTCGGGAAGAAAAGCAACTGAGTTTACTCTGACTTTGAATGAAAATATGAGAAGTGACTCGGAGTATAGGAAAGAGGAATTCCTCCTTTTCTGACTCCGGAGGAGCAAACGTATCTCACCTACAGAATCCGTGCATAAGGATGATGACAACACAACACTGCCAAAGGGCTTCTGAGAAAAGAAGACGTCAGTGGTCCTCACTTGCTGAGGTCGGCACTTCATGACATCAAGATGCACATTGTTTCCTAAACCTAAATGATACTTCCTGTTGTATTTTTTAGGTTTCAGGTCATTTCCAATGCTGTGAGTCACTTCTTGGCACTGGCCCCGTGACAGATGCCAAACAGCTGCATGGTGCACAATTCTAAATTTGAAGAAGGAGATTAATTGCTGCGTCCCTTTGATGACACAAATAGCACCTTAATTACCAAGAACAAACTAAAGCGGAGGATCTTTTTATTCGGGCGACTTGAAGAATGGAGCTCCCCCAGACGGCTTTGAACTACTCAACTTCATGTCGAAGGACAGTAAATCTTTAAAAGCAATATAAAACGCAATGCTGCCAGTAGGCTTTGAAGATGTAAAATAACAGTTGTTTGTCACAGCGAGTGTTGGCTTGTATGTGGACATCATCACGATTGATTTTCAGATATTGTTTCAGTGGAAGGATTTTCACAGGCCTGAGGTCATAAAAGTGTCAAGAATTTTACTGAAAAACAAACAGTTTTGTGCAAACAAAAATGCTTTGTCTTATTTCTTATTTCTTATTGTATTTAAAACATACCCACGGACTCCAAACAGGCTGCGAAGAGTAAAACATCGGTGTTTGCATGCGAGACATTTATCCCGACAGGACAATAAATGAATTATTCATCTTTTATGTGTGATTGCGGCGGTCATATGTGAAGATGATCTGGCTGGACAAAACCTGTAAAGTACCAGAACTTGTAAGTATCATAAATGTGTGTTTCCAAAGGAAAAATCCCATTTTTGGTTTTGTTTTTACTGGGTGTCAACTGGTGCGATGCTAATTTACAGGTTGGCCCGCAATCCCTGCAGCACTCTGTATGTAAACGTCACAGATACTGAAACGAGTGACAAGTTGAGAGGCAATTGAAGTCATTTTAATTTGCCCTTTGAATGGTGTCATGGGATCCTCGAGTTAAATTTGACCTGATTAGTACCGAGAAATAACAGTTTTAAGGGAAGGAAAAGCACAATATAAGCTCAGGAGTTCCAAACATACACTAAAGTTGTGTTAGGGTGGGATCATAAACCTTTATAATGGGTCTGCTGGTAAACACAGAGTTTACATTGGCATGTTAACTCAGTTTGTCAGTTTATTTTGGATTAATGTGAAATGATCTCATTATAAATGCTCAATATGCTTCTGTTTTTCGCTGACTGCATGATGTCTTGATGTTCCGGGCTGTCACGCTGGAGTTATGTGTGCAGTATCGGTCTAAAACGTCACTTAAATATTTGTATTCTACCTTAATTAGTGGCCAACGTTCGTGTTGCCATAAATAATGCATCAATCGCAGAGAGCCCCGATATGATTTCATAACCTCAAAGGCATTTTAAAAATCAGAGCAAAGTTGTTTTCTGAGGAGAAAAGGAGTCACGGCCGTGCAAGCGGTGTTAAAGTTCCAACTTTGAGTTTCCACACAGAAGGGTTGAAGGCGCGCGTACTTACGCGTGTCTGCGGTTGAATTAGCCATCGACGGACCGGAGACACCGGGAGAGGCGGCCGGGGATGATGTTGTGAACGCCGTGGTCACCACTAACCGCGGTCAAACTGAGCCAGAGGAGGGACCGTTCCCACCAACGTCAACGCTTTTCCTGATTCACAGAGAGTGGATACGCCCTCATCTTAAAGCGACACTCCCCACATGTTACCTGATGACCCTCCAACACAGACAGGTACGCAGGCGAGGCAGCGTTTTCATTGGCTGTTGCTAAAAAAAGGCGGGTTTAGTACAGTTTTGAGTTCCTGCTACTTTTCTTTGAGTATTTGCATTTTATGCCACTTTGTACTTCTACTCACTAGAATTCACAAGCTATTAGAACGTTTTTTTTACAGCCCCACTTTTACCAGCTGTATCATTGAAGCAAAGTACTAATAAATGCAATAATCATTCATTATAATTCAATAATTATCATTGTTCTGAATAATTTGTACTTTTGGTACTTCCGAATATTTTGAAGCGAATACTTTGTACTTTTACTCAAATAAAAGAAGCAATACCACGGTGTAGAAATAGAAATAAAAGCTATATGCATTCATTTGCGTCAGTAAAAGATCTGTGTACTTCCTCTGCCACTTGGTTTTAAGTAATTAAAGGATTCATGAAAAAGCAAGACAGTGTTTCCAGACTCAAAGAATCCTCTGTGCCAGAACAACAACAACAAGTTGTACAGCAAAGTAGAGTTTTGACCATATAGCTTTAACCTCGTTGTTTTTAAACCAAACAAAGATTGTAACCAGAAATTAGCCTCCACCCATGTCAAGACAAAACCAAGACTGAAGCTGGAGCGCAGAAAATAAGTGTGTTTTTACTGAGATTTATCTAAACAACCATTCAACAAAGTGTTGTTATTAACATGACAATAGTATCGGCGTGATTCATCATTTCAGACACAACAAATGTGTAAAAAGAACTGTGTTGTAAATTTAACACAAGGAAAATGTACAAAACATGACAAGAAATGATCACAAGATGAAGAATGGAGCACAATCAACAGTGGAAATGATGCTGCAAAACAATCAGACACAAACGGTAAATACGTTACATTACATTGAAAAACCAAGAGAGAAAAAATATATTTAAGAATAAAAGATGTGACAGAACACAAAAAGGATTGAGATTGTTTCACTGTCCATCTCTTTGTATTCGTTATTTTTCAACCACTTTAAATGAATGTGAAATGTATTTCAGTCTGTAAATAATTACATGAAAACTCCACCAAGTCAGAGAGTTCGTATGCTTTTTTTTATGTGCACAAAGCAAAAAAGAAAAGTACAATATTCTGTGTGTTGGATCAGCGGAGGTCTCCGTCCGTCAACCTGCAGGTGGCAGCAGTGTACAAGGGCTGCAGGCACACCTGCCCTGTTAATGCTCATAGCGCCTTCCAGATGTTGAGAAATCAGAGCTTGTTCAGAAACATGGAGAAAAAAAACTAAATGTCCAAAGTCCAGACCTTTGTCAAGACACACTGGTCAAACACCATCAGAAATAAAGGAGGAGGGTTTTGTTTCATGGAGGAGTTGGATTTTTAGATTTTAAGATTTAAGATCACTTTTAAAGCACGGATATGTTGACCCCTTATGAGCCAGCTGGCATCCTTAGATCCTCAGGTGGGGCCCTTCTGGCTGTTCCAAAGTCGAGGCTGAAAATGAAAAAGGTGGCCTTGCCTTTGCCATCAGGACCCCTCGGCTTTGGAGCGACCGGAGGAGATAAGGCTCGCAGAATCAGTAATCTCTTTCAAATCACTTCTTAAAACCTATTTTTACAGCCTGGCTTTTATCTGACATTGTTGCTTTCCTGCTTTATTTTTATTTGTTGATTTTACTAAATTGTTTTACTGAATAATTTTTATTTTATTTATTTATTAGTTTATTTTTATCGTGTCTTTTATTCATTTTTGATCTCCTGTACTGTTTTATCCGGGTTTAACGCTTACCTTAGTTGTCACTGTTGAGCTTTCTGCTATTATTGCATTGCTTCTGCTGCTCTGTCTGTCAAAGCACTTTGTAAACTCTGTGTTTTAAAGGTGCTACATAAATAAAGTTATTATTATCATTATAAATATTACAATTACAATTCTTATTTGGGCACACAAAAACACACGCACACACACAATGCACTAACAGGAAGTAATTTATTGTAAAACTCTTATCCCCTTCACAGTAATCGAGCTTGGGAACACCCTGGACATCACGAGCAACTACTAATGTAATTTAAAGTCAAGTTCTTAATTAACTGCATGTTTTCCTTGTGACTGCGCCACACTAGTTCAGTCCTGCGTGGCAGTGTGTTCACGCATGTGACATTCATCTGAAGCAATGCTGCCCTCTATTGGACACATCCATGCTTACATTGGGATCTGCTGATCAGCGTCACTCACGTGCACATTTTATAATGTGCACATGAGTGATGCAAATGCACTGTTCAAGACTATGTTTGCCCAAAATACAAATAGACTTGAAGACAAATTGTTTATTTCCATCTCATTGATTTGTCGTTGAAATGTTCATCTGCAACAGTAAGCAGAATGTTAATAATATTAATATAAAACACACAGCGGTGCCATGTTATTAAAGAAGCAAACTTTTTTTGATCAAATCATTCAGATGCCAATTACATTTACACATGGATAAGGGTTTTACCAGAAATATGATGTACATTTAACATTGTATGCTGCTTGTAGCATGTAAAATAGCCACTGTAGCCGGCTTAACATGTTCAAAGACGTGCGTTTAAATGGGAAACATGTGTGCAGTAAACTCGTCTGACTGTGTGCAGCAAGACGTGAAGCACCTGCCAGTAGCTGGTGCCAAACACCAGACTATTGGCCAGATGGCGTTGTGCAGCTCAACCAATGAAATGGCGCATATCCACATTTATAACAGACCACTTCGATGGAAACACATTTTGAAGCAGCTGCAATGTGAATGTGTCTGTGAGATTCAAGCATCGTCAGGAAAGCAGCCAAGCATGATATAAAAACTTTTTTTTAATGTTTTGCCACTCCTTTTCATATTCATTTGATTCCATGTTCATAGACAAGCAGTCATGGGTTTAATGTTTTATTATACATTAATATTAACTCTGAGCTCGTACCAGACCTACTGGTAAAGGATGCTGCAGGTCTATGCAGCTGCACAAAAGCCAAGTGAGTGACTGCAGTTTCCAGCAAAACAAGCTCAGACCGGCCAAGTACACGCTAGTAAACAACAAATGGCAGAGAGCCCAAGAAAACCAGTGACTTCTGAAGAAAGTGGCACATTTAGACAGGTTCAACTAAATGATGCTGTATCTTGATAGATTAAACCACGCAGTACATGACAGAGCTAAAATTGTCTGCACCTTCACTGGGTGCAACATGAGAGATGCATATACATATCTGTGCATCAACAATTATAATCCAATAATACCATATATTATTTTGAAATGGCCGTTTTGCATGATGAGTATTTTACTGTTTGTATTTTAATATATTTGTATGCCAATACTTTTGTAGGCTTTTACTTCAATTAAGTTTTGAATGAGGGGCTTTTACTTGTATTTTAACATAGTATTGCCACTTTTACTACAATAAAAACAACAGAGTTTACTGCCACCTAGGAAAGATATATATATATATATATATAAATGTACTTTACACATGGTTTATTGTACTGTAATTATGACCAAATATTTACTGACAAATAATCTACCGCCGTAAGAGAAGATATAAGCTCATGCTGATATATTGATACTTTCCTTTGAGATATATTTTTACAATATTGTATTTTTTGTTGTTGTAGTACAACAAATACTACGTGCATTGTGGCACAGTAAATGTGCCCCTATTAAAGACTCGACTATAATTGTTGTGAAGTATATTAACATACTGGCATGTGCCCCACTGCACTGTTTACAGCTTCTCGCCAACCACACCGTCAGCCTCGTGCATTTGGAGAGGGCAAGCAGTGCAACTGACGTCACCATCTGAGAGCACGTTGGATTGTGCATGTTGAGGCTTTGCCGCAGCCGTAAGTGCAACGCAAACGCGCAGCAGAAATAGCACCCGTGTGGTTTTGTGCACGGGGAAAAACGAGATGAGGCAGATTTATTTTCGACTTGGCCATATCGCAGAATAATTGCAGAGCGTGACTGGTTTCAAATACAGTTGGCTTTCTGATTATTATTTTGAATTTGTACACCTACGATGTGAAAGTATCAATGAAACTTTCTGCTGGGGACATGACTTTAAGTGAATTATATGAGGAAGATGGGAATAGGAGAAAAAAAATAAAGAAAACAAAACTATACTAAAGATCTGACATGAAAAAACATCTCAACTCAAGATCCTCTTTTTCTCGAGCTTTCAACTGCATCTCACAGTCTAGTTGATGAGAGTTTAAAAAAACAACTATGGATCGATATAAAGGACAAAGTATTGATGTTGATAATAGTTTGAAAGAAATACAACACAACTTCAGGTCACTCCTCGTGAGCTTTTTCACCTTATCTTTGCTTAGTTCACTTAAACAAAAAACTACTAAGTGGAACTTGAGTTCAATTTCTTTTCTTTTTTCATCAAACGTCATGTTCAACAATTACATTTCATGATAACAGTAAAAAAAAAACACTATTATTATTTACAATGATGATGAACAGTAGAAACTATTTAAAATGAGTTCTCAGGGTTGATTTATAATCATCATACCTCAATTCATGACTGGTTATAGACAAAATAACACCACTGAAACGGCAACATCTGCTGAATGAGGACTACAGTAAAATACGTTTATTTACCAACTTTGTTAATTCCTAACACAAAATCTAATTGCGAAGGCATTACCCTTATTACGGTTCACCAAGTAGGCCACATCAAGTGTGGGAACGGTCTCCGCCCTCTCATGTATGTTTAGAAGGGACCTCAGGACCATACACACGGCCACGTGATTTCCACAAGCCTTGTGCCGCTAGCCCTGCCTCTCGGCCAATCAGAACGCGTCGGGGCGGGCTGGAGGCGGGGACATTTACTCCCGCTGTCCAATCACGGCGGTTGATTCTACTCGCTGGACCAAAGCACCGGCACGTGTGCCCCTGCGTGTAAACTAGTATTGGGTGGGCGAGCGAAAAGAATTCGAGAGCAAACGCAGATGATCGCCAAGCAAAGGCAGTCGTCGCTGCCGGGATTTGTACTTCGTTCGGTTGGACTTTCAAGAACCTCACGCTGGAATAGCAAGGCTGTTGTCGTTTTTAAAGCACATCTGGTAAGCTAGTCGTGTGTATCGCTGTAGCTTTGGAGCTAGCTGTCACTTTGGGCTGTTAGTGCCCAAACGGCAGAAACCCCTGTATTTTAAGCCATTAAGACTTATCACAATTCACAGGGAAACCACCAGCTTTGTGTTTGTGTGGTCCCATCTAACGGAGTTAGTGCTCTCGTTTAACCCTTTAGGCGCCGCTTCGTGTAGTATCAGGGCTGCTAAATGCTCCACTGTGAGAGGTTCATGTTGTGCAGTAATTCGTCATGCATGCCCATGGATGACATGAGACAAACGTTTTAGAGGAAAAACTGCTTTAAACGTGTAGTGATTAACCGGACATGAAAAACAGACCACCTGCACAGATTCAATCCTTCATATATCACACCCTACGTCGTGCCTGAGTGCACATAAAACATCCCAAAAGTTGACAGAAGCATGTGCCAGACAGGGTTGTAAACAGAATATTAAAAAAAGGAAAGACACATCACCTGAGACAGGACAAGTAAACAGCTTATAGTTTCCAACACTGTGATACTCTTAATATGAGAATGAATCGCCAGCAGTACCTAGTTTGGACTCTAATCTTCACTGGCCACAATAATTCTCTATTCCACTGTGAACTGAACCAAATACTTTGGTATCAGAGGGTGTGTGTGTGTGTGTGTGTGTGTGTGCCTCCTCGATGTTGTCAGACGACATTGAAACAATCAAGACCACCAAACGTCCCACAGGCTGCCAGGAAATAGCCCACTGGTGGCCCTTGAACATCCCAGGGGTGGTATTCTTCCTGTTGTGTTACAATTACAAATGATTCATCCCAGGTGTGGTGGTGACTGTTAATAAACTGTCCATTTAAGTTTCAAACACATGTTTACAGCTGTGCAGGGATTGCTCACCAAAGTTATGACAAATGTGGAGTTTTGCTGGAAGGCTATATTATTTCTTTAACTTGTCACAAAGCCAGATGTTTACACCAGATGTGTAGTTTAGGGACGTACAACTGTATCTTTGATATGTTTTTTGAATCCAAAACAATGAACAGTTGTCATCTATTACACAGAAAGTATCTCAATGAATGACAGAATGAGCTAATACAATATGAGGCTTAAAATATATTATTGTCTTGTTTATTTAAACAGCATAGACATGATATACTTTAAGTTAAACAAGAGTAAAGAAAATGCAATATATACATATTCTGTAATGTATAGTACATTTGTTTATAATAATGTAATTACTTCGTGTATTGTGACTTAGTCGTACTACTTTAAGAAGTCATGTGGCCATTTATTTTGTCTGCCCCACACATGTGAAGCGCGTGCCTCTCCGTATCATAAATGTGCCTTATGTACAGTGTCCAATCGCTGAGCGTGAATCAGCTCGTCTCGTTGCATATGCAGGAGACAGCGCGAGGCGGACCCTGTCGCAGGCAGCGTGGCCGCTGCAGCGTGCTGCTCTCGCATTGGTCCAGCGAGCCGACCAATCGGCGGCTGGCAGGGCTCGCGGAAAGCGCCGCTGCGGACACGTGCCATGTGCACACAGAGAAAAGCAAAGCGGACAGAGAGCTATGGGACAATGCAGTGAATAATTATGACACTGATGCCCGGGAAGAAATTAAACTATACTATTTATCTCTTAAGGTGGTTGATTAGTATCGACATGTGATGATGGTGGAGCGGAAAAGGGGGCGGGTTCTCTCAGACAACCGGAGAAGTTCGCACATGTTCAAACACGGAGCTTCGCCACGCCTTCCTGCAGCCTCCATCTGTACAATGCAGCAGGGTGTTAATGCCCTTGTATTAATAATGGGAAATATATTTGTAAGAACTTTTCTGTAGATATGCATTTACAGTACAATATACAAGGGGCTTATTATCAAATTCAGTAACATTGACTGCAACTTGTGTTTGTTTTCATTGTCAATTAACAATTAATAAATCAATTGTTTGGTCCATAGTGAAACCAGCCATCATTTTCCACAGACATAGATAGATAGATAGCTTGTTATAACCCCCAAATATTCCAATTACAATGGCTGAAGACCAAGAAACTAACGAAACGTATTATCACATTTGGTGCAGACTATTTTACTGTCAATCTGCTCAGTGATTGATTGACCAATCGTTAACAGTTTCACAGTATAAAACCAGCATGCATTTTCCATTTATTATATCATATATCAGAGAGATCGCAATCTTCAGCGAGTGAGGGTGATGCTGCCTATTCTTTCCCACACTAAAATAGACACAATCTTGCATAAACGGCGGTCTTACTGAGTGCATTTCCTGTAAATAATCAGAGTATAGTGCATTGTTACCTCACCGTCATATGTTCAAACCCGACCGAGCTATTTCAGGCGTGGCAGTGGGGAATCTGCATGGTCGCCTCTCGTCTGCATGGGTTTCCTCCCGCACCCCAAACACATGTTAGCTGATCTGGAAGCACTACATTTCCGGTCGGAATTTGTGCATTGACGTGTATGAAATTAAAAAAGGATTGACCAATGAGGGCTGGCCTCCATCTTCTTCCGTTTGCATCTGCAGGTCTTAAAGGAAATTAGGGATTGACGAGCAATCCCTAATTTGTAACAACCCTCTGATGGAGAGCTTTGTCAAGTCCTCCTGGCGTTCCATTTGTTTTGACTGCCCCATGGGTAAAAGTGGACTGAGACAAAGGCGACTAACAATGTCATTTTCGGCATTAGTGCATGTTCACTTGCTCTATATTAAGATGCATGCATACGCACTTGCTGCATGCCAATAGGAGCAGGAGATTATTGTCATTCCGTGCTCAAAATGGGATGATAATTTAATCTGGGTAAAAGGCTAACAGCTGGGCGCTGCTAAAACAACCACAAACATGACTGACAAACATTCAGTCTGCACCACAAGGCCGGTAAGGCATTACATGGCCATGTTTGAAGCTTCCTCAGGAGGCCAACACAATAAACCGATGATAAGAGTTCCTTTTTTTGTCTTTCCACAGCTGTGTAGTCCTTGGGAGATACTTACAAGACGAATGTAAGCCAATATTGTTCCTTCTCTTTCTGTCGTTGCAGGTGGCCTTCAGCACCTAGAGCATCACACCTCTGAAGAGGCGAGAAGACCAGATACAGAGTGTTACAGATACAGAGAGAGCTCACTAAGAGCTGTTTTTCTCACTCTCCCTCACAATCTCTCGTCCCATCTGTTGGAGCACTTGTGCCAAGGCTCTTTCATAAGCAGGAAATCATCTCTCGTCTTTGAGCGAGACCTTTTCGCACTTTTATTGCGTTCTTTTTGGAAAGGCAGCCGTTGCTTTTTGTTGACTAAAAATCCGCACCTTCGAAAACCCTCAAAGACAGCCCAAAACTTTTAGATTTGTTTTGCTGAAAAAGCAAAGAATTTCTCTCCTTAGTTCTTTAACTACCAGCCAATAACCATGATTCACCTGTATATACATAGTAGTCCCACTTAAATTAAAGTTTTTCCTTTTAGTAAAGCTGTTCCAGCCTCATCCTACTCTAGTATGAGTTATGACGACTCTACATCAATGCCCAGCAGCGCTCGGGGGCGAGTGGCAAGGGCCGATGAGAAAGACAGAGACCAGGAAGCAGAGTCAAACTCTCTGAAAACCAGCAGCGGTCAGCCCGGCGCCAACGGTGCCCCTCACGAGCAGGAAAGTGGGAACGGAGGCGGCTCCGTCGGCGGCTCATCTCCCAGCGTGGGGTCCAGAGGCCGAAGGGGGCCCAACTCCGAGGACATGGACGGGCTCTCCAGCGGGAACGACTCTGGGGAGAGGGAAAGCGAAGGCGGGATGGAGAGAGACGGCGGGTCACACGGGCGCCAGTCCGTGCGCAGCTCCCACAGCTCGTCAAACGGCAAGGACTCCGGCATGATGCTGGAAACCACAGAGAGCAACAAGAGGTAAGAGAAGAAGAAGCTAAGAGACTGTAAAAAGGCCGTCGCACGCTATCCTGTGCTATGCTAACAGTGCATCCGAGTGTAAAATGGCCATTCGCCGCTCCAACTGTCCCTTCTTTCCCCAGCTCCAACTCCCAGAGTCTCTCGCCTCCCAGCAGCCCCCTGGCCTACAGCCTGCTGTCGACCAGCTCGGAGCACGACCCCCCCTCCACCTCTGGCTGCAGCAGCAACCAGTCGGCGAGGGTCCAGACCCAGAAAGACCTGATGAAGGCCATCAAGGAGCTGAAGCTCCGCCTGCCAAGCGAGCGCAAGGCCAAGGGCCACACCAGCACTCTGAACGCACTCAAATACGCACTTCAGTGCGTCAAACAAGTCCGAGGTGAGAGAGGCTTTTTCTTTGTATCTTCCTAAAAGTGGCGCAATATGTAATTGTCTCTTTACCGATACACACTCCCTGACTGATTTATGTTTCCCGTTTCCAGCCAACAAGGAGTACTATCATCAGTGGAGCGTGGAGGAGTGTCATGACTACAGCCTGGACTTGTCTGCCTTCACAATTGAGGAGCTTGACAACATCACTTCAGAATACACCCTCAAAAACACTGTAGGTTTATACAGTTATGTAGTCAATAATAACTGCATTCGCCTTGCTTATGAAAACCATGTGGATCAAGCTCTTCTATGGTACACTTAATCCAAACCATCATCCGCATCGTTTGCTTTTCTTTCTACTTTCAGGACACTTTCTCCATGGGCGTGTCATTCTTGTCGGGAAAGGTCGTGTACGTATCGCCCCAAGGCTCGTCCCTGCTGCGCTGTAAGCCGGAGCGTCTCCAAGGGACCATGTTTTCGGAGCTTTTGGCCCCGCAGGACGTCAGCACTTTCTACAGCGGCACGGCGCCCTGCCGCCTGCCAAACTGGGCCTCCTGCATGGGGTCTGGTGAGTTGAGGCGACGTGAAATTGGGAAAGGGTTAGAAAAAGAGGGAGAGATGGTGTTTCATAGGCGGTGAAATATCGAGAGCAATGCGATTTCTGACTCTTCGGCCGACCCTCCTTCCTCTCAGCTTCTCCGCCAGTCGACTGCACTCAGGAGAAATCCATGTTCTGTCGCATCAGCGCCGACCGGGCGCAGGGCGGCGAGATGCGCTACTACCCCTTTCGCCTCACGCCCTACCAGCTCACCATCAGAGACTCTGCCGCCGCCGAGCCACAGCCCTGCTGCTTGCTCATCGCAGAGAGGGTCCACTCTGGATACGAAGGTATTTGTCATTTTACGACTGATCTGCATCCATGTGAGCGAAGGGACACACGACTGGTTTGCTTTGGAATCCCGCGTTCCTCTGAACATGAATTACATCGCAGGCGTCCTAATGATCGGACAGATTTAAGAACGGCAAATAAAACCTCTTATCACACGCACAGTCTGAACCCGTTGGTCAGTCTGTCCTCAAAACATGCTTTTCATCCGTTGTGTGTGTGTGTCCTCTGTGGCCCTCAGCTCCTCGTATCCCTGCAGACAAGAGGATCTTCACCACCAGTCACACTCCCAGCTGCCTCTTCCAGGAAGTTGACGAGAGGTCAGTTCTTTTCCCTCTCTATGGCCTTTAACCGTTTGCTGCTTTAGGACAGTAAAAAAAACAAACATGCTATTCCATGTCACACATATATATGTAAATATACATTGTGTTTGCAGGGCAGTGCCGTTGTTGGGCTACCTGCCTCAGGACTTGGTGGGAACCCCTGCCCTCCTCATCATCCACCCTGAAGACAGGCCCATAATGGTGGCTATACATGAGAAGAGTGAGTATATCTAGCACTGGCAAATGGGCTTTTACTCTTGATTTATTTCCCCTTATTTGTTGTGTGTTATATTTTCTCATACGTGTCTGCACTGTTGTCTCTCTTCAGTCTTTCAGTTTGCCGGGCAGCCGTTCGACCACACACCCTTGAGGATGTGCGCCCGCAATGGGGAATATCTGACCATCGACACCAGCTGGTCTTCCTTTGTCAATCCCTGGAGCCGGAAGGTGGCATTCATCGTCGGGCGCCACAAAGTCAGAACGTAAGATTACTTATCTGCTCACAGGAGAGCAAATGTAGCGCACATTCTTTCTCCCGTGCTGAGTGGTGCTCTAATGCTACCCCCCCCCCCCCCGTCTCCAGGAGCCCTCTGAATGAAGACGTGTTCACGACAGCGCAGTGCTGCGAGACTCGGGCCACCACGCCCGACGTCGTCCAGCTGAGCGAGAAGATCCACCGGCTCCTGGTGCAGCCGGTGCACAGCGGCAGCTCCCAGGGCTACAGCTCGCTCGGGTCCAGCGGCTCGCGACGCTCTCGCCGGTCACACCAGCAGCACTTCGGCGCCTCGTCCAGCGACAGCAACGGCCCCGCCGTGGACAAAGTTGCTGTTGCGGTCGCTCTACACAAACCTGTGAGTCTGAGCAACCAGTGCTTTTAAGTCTACTGTTTAGCCTCAGCCTGTGAGATCCACCTCAATACAACAGATCAGGATATTGTTATTCACTGCCATGCCATATCTTTTCCAGATGACTTTCCAGCAGATCTGTAAAGATGTCCACATGGTCAAGACTAGTGGACAGCAGGTTTTCATCGAGTCCCGTAACCGCCCCCTGCCCAGGAAAAACACAAGCACAGGTAAAATGAAAGGACAGTTAAATAATACAGTGTAAAAGAAGTAAAATTCATCTCTGGTAAGAAAGAGTTGTTTTCTTAACTAGTAATCTCGAAAAGACTTCGCTGAGCGGGATGAGAACCGGGCATCTAAAATAGTTAGTTAACTTCCTGTTCCTGTCTTTCCTTCATCCAGGCACAACAAGCATCAAAGCAATCAACAGCGACCCAATCAGAAGTTTGATCGCAGAGATGACAAAACCAACCAAAGCGTTGGTCCCGGCTCCGCTGATACCGAAGGAGCCGCCTACCGGCTACTCCTACCAGCAGATCAACTGTCTGGACAGCATCATAAGGTGTGTGTTGCACGCAAGCCGAAAGCTTATTCCGCCTCAACATTTTGGGGGTTATTCCGTCTCTAATCCATCAATTGGCTGACTCTACGCAGGTACTTGGACAGCTGTAACATTCCGAACACTGTCAAAAGGAAGTGTGGCTCCTACACCGCCTCCTCCACGTCTGACGAGGACAAACAGCAGGAGGCCGGCAACAACACCGGTACGTTTTGATCATGAACGTCAGCTGGTTTGGTTCTTTTTTGGAGGGAATTCATTTGGTGTCTCTCGGAAGTTACCAGCAAAAATACTGACCGAAAAATCGTATTCTTGTTGTTGAATATGGATCTTTCTTATTTTTTCTTCCTTCCTTGCTTGTTTTGCAAATAAACTGACCAAAAAGTGTTTTTATTACTTAAGAATTATTTAGCAGAACCCTGTAGCCGCATGTTAAAGCTGCAGGTCATCTGATTTATGCCTTTTTTTTAATTTCTCATCTTGGTTCATCCCGGAAATCTTCTCTTCCGGATTTCTGCGTGTCGCCTCATTTGCAGTTTTCTTTTTTCGCTTTACCCCAAAATGTTCTCCAGTGTCCGCCGTCTTCTTTTTGTCCTTTCTAACTGTAACTTGTGTGTTAAACACATCAGCCATCATAAGCTGGTCCTAATAGACCAAGAGAGGCTGGAGCAACAAAATCCATGATTGTGTTGAATTTAGCTCGAGTGCCTTTTCTGTGATTAACTTTTCATTTGTCAGAAGAAGAACGTGCCATTTCTTCTTTCAACATTCACACTGTCTCACTTCGCTGCTTCAACAGACCTCCATGCTTTCTCCTTTACCACAGACATCATCATGGAGGAGGCTCCTACAACGACACCAACGCCTCCCACAGCAACACCTCCCGCTCACGCGGCAGTCACCTTCCCTTCTCTGCTTTCCCCTCCCCCCCAAGCCGCTCAGCCAAAGAGGGACAGTCTGAGAAGTGGAAGTGTGGGAGGAGGAGGAGGAGGAGGCTGCATGGATCTCACAAAGGAGGTGCTATCCGCCCACACCCAGCAGGAGGAGCAGACGTTCCTTGACCACTTTAAGGACCTCAGCAAGCTGCGTGTTTTCGATCAGGCGACATCTTCGGCTCTGCACCGTCAGACCCCAGCCGCCAACCCCCTGTCACGAGGTAGGCCACACGCACCCACTGTCATTACAATGTGTGTGTATATATACACACATACACACACACGTTACGTATTGATACGTGTTACCAGTCGATTGTTCAAATAGCAGACATTCAGTGTCTCCTTCTCTTTCCCCAGGAGTGCGTTGTTCTCGGGATTACCCCGCCACAGGAAGCAGCACCAGTCAAAGACGTGGTCGTGGCGGTAAAAGACTCAAGCACCAGGAGTCGTCGGACCAGCACAGCTCTCTGGGGCTCGACCCCAGGACCAGCACAGCTCCCATGCCCCTCAACATCCCCATCGGACCCCCGACAAACTCGTCCTCCTGGCTGTCTGTAGTCTCTCAGGCCGGCATTCCCGCCGCCCCTTTTGCTCCTGGGATGCTTCCAATCTACCCCGTTTACCCACCGCTCGCCCAGCCCTTATCCGTCCCAGGTCCGTCGCGTTTCCCCCCCACCCAGATGGTACCTCCCATGATGGCCCTCGTTCTCCCCAACTACATGTTCCCCCAGATGGCAGCGCCCATCTCTCAGCCAGGCCCCGTCCCCTTCTTCAATCCTAACTTCACGTACCCCGCCGCCACCCAAGGCGTTGTCCCCGCTATCGTTTCAAACGTCTTACCGATTCCGGCCACCTGCGCCCCGTCTCGTAGCAGCACCCCACAGTCCTACAGCCAGACGCCTGCTGACCACGAGGGCGCCGCGTCCCCCCTCTTCCAGTCCAGATGCTCCTCACCTCTCAACCTTTTGCAGCTGGAGGAAGCACCAAGCAACCGCGTAGAGGTCACCACGGCCCTGGTAGCAACACAGCAAGCCACGCCTTCTGTGCAGGGCTCAGCCAATCAGAGGATCTCTGAGACCTCCAAGGAGAACGAGAACGTAAGTACACAGACGCTCAGGATAGACTCTTAAGCTTTGAAAACCACGAATATGGCATTTCAAATGTATCTTAAAAACGTGTTTCCCCCCCCCCCCCCCCGTTAGGGTGAAGCTAATGAGTCCAACAACGATGCCATGTCCACCTCCAGCGGCCTGCTGGATATGTTGCTACAGGAAGACGCCCGCTCAGGCACCGGCTCAGCCGCCTCTGGTTCGTCAGCCACGAGGTCCTCTGGTTCAGGCTCCGGCTCAAATGGCTGCAGCTCCTCGGGCACCAGCGGCATGAGTAAGTAGTGACTTACTGACACTCTAAGAGTCCCACTGGCTGAGTCCAGATAATTGACGTCAGAAAGCAATTTTCTGGGAAAGATGTCTTTGAAATACATCTATACATTTCAAAAACGTCTCCTTCATAATGAAACATAATGCCGTAATTACTCTTATGTTACTTTCCCCTGTTGTCTTCCTGAAATATATTCTCAACTTTCACTTCCTTGTCCATTCAGGCAGCAGCCAGGGCAGCCACACCAGCAAGTACTTCGGCAGCATCGACTCGTCGGAGAACGATCGTTCCCGCAAACAGCCAGCAGGGGGCAGCAGTAGCGCCGGAGGAGATGGCGCTGAGGAGCAGTTCATCAAGTGTGTCCTGCAGGACCCCATCTGGCTGCTGATGGCCAACACCGACGACAAGGTTATGATGACCTACCAGCTGCCCGTCAGGTACGACAAGAATGTGACCGCACAACACTGCAGCCTGTTCAGTTCCACACTTGCTGGAACGTTATAGACTCAATGTCAGACTTTTCAGTGACCCTTTCCCCCCCCCCCCCGTGCCGCACAACAGAGACATGGAGACTGTGCTGCGAGAGGACCGCGAGGCCTTGAGGAGCATGCAGAAACAGCAGCCACGCTTCACAGAGGACCAGAAGAGGGAGCTGAGCCAGGTGCACCCCTGGATCCGCACGGGACGCCTGCCCCGAGCCATCAACATCTCTGTAAGTACACTCGCCCCCGAGCTTTGAACGGTTCGGAGCATGGCTTATTATCAAGTAACGACACATAGAGGGGAAAGGAAATGATGCGTTTTTGTTTTTGGTTTCGTTCAGGGCTGTACGGGCTGCAAGTCTCCGCCTCCCGCCGCGCCGTCGGATGTGGAGATCCACGAGATGGAGCCGTGCAGTGCGCCGAAAGCTCAGGAGGAGGGCGCCAGAGAGGGCAAGACAACTCTGCCAGAGACAGCCATGGATGAAGCTCACCCAGAGGACGGAGAAGAAGAGAAATGAACACAAGACATGACCGCAGCAAGCTGTGAAAGAAAAGTCAGACACGCCTCACTAAGCAGATGGCCAAAGATAAAGAACACTATCACGGACGTTTCTACGCCGATAGGCAGAAGATGTTCACCTTCCAGCACTTCCTGTGCCCAAAACTATTTTTTCACAAGGTGTAACATGGTTAAAGTGGGATTTGCCGGGAGCAAAAAGATGCATATTGATCGAGGCAACTTCCATTTGTTGTTGGACAGGTCAGCCAGGACACTTGGCCCGGTTCACTCTTCACGAAGTCCGACTTTGACGACCGCACGGCAGGCGTGTTGTACGACTGCACACCGAATGCCTTGGAAGCACTTCACTTTCCTTGTTCTTGTAGTTCTCGGCATATTTGCTGAAGTTGTAAGATAATCAGAGAGGACTACCGTGAATGTAAAGATGGATGTGCTTCACCACAGTGTCCTCCCTCACGTCTTCCCTCCTGTTTAGGGTTGAGCTCGTGAGGAAAAGAAGGCGACTCTTCTTCTTGTTGAATGTTTCCAAGGTTGTGTGGGATCCTGCTCCCAGTCACATCCTGTATTTTTTTTCCTCTTATGTAAAAAATAATAATTAAAGAAGAAGCAACTGTCACCTTATAGACAAAATGTACAGTGGAAACCAGGTTATTTTGTAAACAATGTGTATATTTTTATACTGTCACCCCCCTCAAATAGAGAGGATATATGCCCATAAGAGGTTCGACTGGAAAATCGAAATAGTGTCCGCACGGAAAGAAGAAGAAATAAAAACATGCACTTCAGTCTTTGAATCGGGAGAATAAAGTTTCTCGGGACCCAGCAATCTAGTTGCTTTGCTTGAGAGATGTACAGTTAATCGTGGGGCAACGTGGCAATCGCCAGGAGACTAAATGTGGACTTGAAAGGTTTCTTCCTTTTCATTAGTTTGTCTCCCCCACAGTGTTTCCCAAACTGCCAGCACCCGAAGGAAGCTCCGGTGTTGCCAGTGCTTGCTCACGGTGGCGAGTGGATTTGAAAGAGGAGGAAGTAACTCTCTAAGAAGAGTGTTTGTTTACCATCTTCCTTCCCCTCTGTCCCTTTCGCTCGCTCTCTTCCTGTCTGTGGCACTGTTCTGGTCATGTGATATCCTTTGCTTTATGCCGTCAGTGGTGTCAGTTTCTAAATATTTTTGTGAAATTCTTTGTACAATAAAATGACGAAATAAATCATTTAAATGTGAATTCAGATTTCCTTTTTTTCCCACCCTCTGCAGTTTAGTTTTATGATTACATCTCTCGACAGTCTATTTTGTTCAGTGGTTGTTTTGCATTTTTGCAGTTGGCCTGGATACTCAGAAGTGTCCGGAATGAACTGGAAGCAGCGAGCCGATCGGGGCAGCTGCTCTCCTCACCGAGCCACAGCCTCCTTCTATTCAGCTGTGGTTTCCACCCGGAGTGGTCACCACAGCTTAAAAAAGACACCGGCAGGCCCTCGGCCAGACAAACACAAAGCTGACTTCAATGCACACCATCATTACAACAATGACGACATTGATCGTAATGCATGTGGGTCATTTTGGGAGCGGGCTGACGTTGATGAAGTCACATTATGAGTATTAAAACCAACTCATTTCGTCTTCCATCATTTACTTTACTCTCGTGTGAGTTCTGTTTCATTCTTTCCTGTTTGTAAACTCAGCTTTTAGCCGTCTAATTTCCTTCCACCACTGAAATATAACATATAACATATACATATAACAAAGTAACCTTCACTTGCAGTGTAAATTGTGCGCGTGTGCCCAAAAAACACGAGTCTATACAGTCATGCTTGCAGTTCTGTGAGGCAGTGCTCAATCCTAAACAAGCAGCCGCTGATGTTTAGGAGCTTATTAGCACAAAACACGAAGCACAACTGAGGCCAATGAGAGGATTTTAAAAGTTTGATTTGTTGAATTAACAGCTGAAAATGTATACAATGATGGGGACAAAGAACAGAATAAGCTCCAAAACATAGTTCACAGAGAGAAAGAAAAAACAGGCACTAAAGGGAAGAAAAGTGGATCATCAGAGTCCAGGTGTGTTCAGACAATTCTTGCCCTCACGTCACTCACAGAAATTTGACCGCTGCACCGTTTGGGCAAAATTTACCTCGAGTCCCGATATTTCCTCCTCTCATCCATGTACATGTATGAAGCAGAGTCATATGGCCCAGGGGATCACAGTTGCGTAACGGTAGGATTCATTATCTGGGGACCATGAATGTCTGCACAAAATCTTGTGCCAATCTGTCTAGAAGATGTTTCACAGGACAAGTGAAAACTTTGACCTGCTGGTGGCTCAAGAGGAAAAGTCGGGGGATCCCCAACATCTTTAGGATTCATCCTCGGGGGACCATGAATGTCTGTGCGCATTTTTGCGACAACCAGAGCCAGTGGTTGGTTGGGATATTTCGGTCTGGACCAAAGTGGCTGACCAACCTACTGTGGAACGACATTGCCAAACACAGATGCCTTACCGCTAGTGCATTCAATAGGTCATTATACACACACACACACACACACACACACACAGAGTGGTACTCTGTCCAGACACACCTGCAGAAACGCACACATTTTCCATATATTCCATTACCTGTTAAACAACAACACAGAGCTGGAACACAACAAGCACACTGTCCTTTCAACTGTACATACGTTGCTTTTGGCCGTGAGTCAGTGTAATTAATGTTAACCTGCATCAAACAGCCTTCTGTCCTCTCAATATCACATTCATTCGCCTTTTCCTTTCTTCTCCTTCCCTCCATAACACACCTTCTCCTCGCCCATCACGTCCACTTCCCTCCTCTCCCTCCTCCCCCCTTTTAAACCTTGCCTCTCTCCACGCCCTCCACTCCGATTCTCCCTCCTTCCTCTTCTCCTCCTCCTCCTCCTCCTCTCCCGTCTTTTCCTAACCTCGGAAGGACAGCAGGATGGAGGACCGGGTGTGGACTGTGTGCCTTCTTGTCATTCTGACGCTGGGATGGACCGAAGCTCAGAGTGAGAGTAACTACACCAGGTAAGCGAGAGACTTTAGGTATATTTTAAATGTCTTCAGGTATGTGTGCCAACTATATGGCTGTCAATGTCCCTCTTGTGCACATGTGGCATGCCGTTTTCAAGCCCACATCGGTCTAAATGAACTGCTGTGTGGGATTTTTTTCCTCTCTCTTGGTTGCAGTATGATGATTATAAAAAAGTGCAATAGAAATAGAAGGTTGCAGTGTTGACATGTGGCTGGCGTCCCGTAAACACACAAAACGACAGCTTCTGTAACCGATTCAGTGATTTAACTGGACAAAAGTAAAAATAATCTGACTTTCATCCTCTAAATCCACAGTTGTGGCTCAGAAAATGTTGAATTTCATTTTTGGAAATGCTTGTTGAACACGGAGTTTGCACTGCTATGGCTACTCCCACACACGGTACATACAGGGTGTAAATTGAACATGAGAGACAAACAAATGCCTGTGGGCTGTCCAGCTCCAGAGAGGGTCGGAAGGGAGGGTTTCTTTGTTTTTGGCCAAATGTGGCATTACAGTATAAAATACACACAACATATGCCTGATTAAGACAAAAAAGAAAAAGGGACTGTCAATCAATAGATGATCGCAGAGACAGTCTTCCCAATGTATAAAGATGATTTATTTTGGCCTCTTTTTCCCCAAGAAACAAACAAAAAAACAACAAAAATGGAGTTTGATGATCAAACGCAGCCGATTTTAAAAAAGGAGACAAGCTGAAAAGAGCAGCCAACATCTAAATTTACGAGTCTGCTGCACAATTTAAAGTGGAGGCTTGCCCTGCTTTGATCTGTGTTTCACCAAACCTCATGTGTGAGCGGGCTGTGTTGAAAGTGCCATGTCTGCTCAGAGTAAATACCCGTTACGTCTACCGACAACCTTCTTGTGGCGCAGTCAGTGTGTGGAGAAAGCTCACGTTACTTAAACAGCATATTGAAAGTCTTCCTGGCTTGGTTTGACCAACTTTTTAAGAAAAAAAATAACACAAATCAGGAGAGTTCATTGGGAACCTCCCCAGAGTCAGAGAACAGAGACAGACTGTGCCACTGTGGCTTTCAGCGTGTATGTAAAAGTGTGTGTGTGTGTGTGTGCTCTGCCTCAATACTCGTAGTAAAGCGTGTTTTCTTCCAGTGCAGCACATCAAGTTAAAAGTAGTTGATGGTGGTTGTGCGATACTCTTTTCAGGCCCATCTTCCACTGTGGAGGCCACCTGGTCACCGACTCCGGCATCGTGGCCAGTGAAGGATTCCCCAGTCCCTACAAGCCCAACAGTAAATGCACCTGGTACATCACTGTGAGTCACTTTTAAAAATCCCTACACCGTTAAGCCAAACTCAGCGTGTCCGCTATCATTTGAGTCAAACCATGCATCATAGAGCTACACAGGTGATCATTATTGGCTGATTAGACCTCTCAGGACCGGAGGGGAGTGCTTGATTGACAGCTCCCCTCTTTGCAACAAATCACAGCTTCATCATTCGTGTTAGTGTTTGGAGTTTGTGGTCACCTTCAACCAACTGAGATGAGTGAAAACATA
The DNA here is from genome assembly GCF_949748355.1 of Melanostigma gelatinosum. Taxonomy (NCBI): domain Eukaryota; kingdom Metazoa; phylum Chordata; class Actinopteri; order Perciformes; family Zoarcidae; genus Melanostigma; species Melanostigma gelatinosum. The sequence goes on from NC_136656.1 coordinate 6,532,167, forward strand.
GCTGTGTCAGTGTGCAATTACAGGATAATGGTAAAATAATGTGAGGTCAGCGAACCAACTCTAAATGTTCGTTTTACAAGCAGCAGCAACTGTGATACATATTCAATGTTTGCAAATATTAGCCGCCATTTGCGACTCATATGTGGGTGTAGTGTTAAACCCATCATGATGGTTGCATTTCATTGCTTAGGAGTTCAACTATTCGTTTGTAAAATGAAGAATGTCCTATTTTCTTCTTTCAGAAATTATAGTGTTGCTTTATGGTGCTCTTTTTACATTCATGCCTCCAGGGATTAAACTACTTTTGAGTAATTTGTGGGTTGTATTCAACTCCAGTTTATATTCTCAGAGTTTCTTCCATTCAAAATGTTGAACATATAGGGTCTAAAAAAAGATTGGGTTATATATGACCTAAAACCCTTTTTCTAAATGATGTTGTTATAAAGTAAAAAAAAGCTGAACAAACAAAGAATACAGCAGGCAGCCACCCAGCAAGCTGCCCAAAACTCAGTGACTGGTCTTATTTATGCCTTCTCAGCCTGAGCTGGAACGTACCATCTGCTCAGGTACACAGGGTGAGCTGGACTGATACAAAGCTCTCAGAAGTACCAACAAACAAACAAAGCATAAAATCAATTAGATTCCTCTGTAACTGCGGACAATCAAAACTTATTTTTGGTCACACAAACATTCAGTGCACCAACTGTAACAGAAAATGATTCACTGAAGAACACATGTACCCCTTCTACCACAACTTGGCAGTGTAACTTACTGTGGCGCTAATGATACACACCTGTTTCCACTCTCACTAGTTGCTAATTACCTGCTGGTCTGCACGAACATGACAAAGAGGACAACAACAACAAAACTTTACCCCAAACCTTTTCACAGATCAGAACAGATTCATTCAGACATTTCACTTTAAACTAATTATTTAACACACGTACAAAACTATCCATGTTGGGAATTAAGGACTGGTGAAGCAGCCTTTTTTAAACTCATGACTTCATGTATGGCATGGCTGCACCATAACACCACATATAATTATTGCCATAATTTGTGGTCACCTGAGGCTAAAACGGCTAAAAACATTTTTCTAGCAGTCTTTCCTCAAAGCATCACCTGTCGCCCCCCCCTCCAGGTCCCAGAGGGTCACGTGGTAATGCTGTCTTTCCGCCTCTACGACATGGAGGCTGACCCCACCTGTCGTTACGACTACCTGGACATCTACAACGGTCACACCCGCTTGGTGCAGAAGCTGGGTCGTTTCTGTGGGACGTTCCGGCCCGGCGCCCTCATCGCCACCTCCAACACCATGATGCTAGAGATGGTGTCGGACGAATCCACTGGAGGAAGAGGCTTTCTCGCTTCCTTCAGTGCAGGGAAGCCCCATGTGGAAGGTGGGGACAAGTAATCCCAGAAAGATGCAGTCCATAAAGAACTACTCGATGAAGCTACACGGTTCTATCGAGGGATGTTCTCGTGGTAGATCGTCTCGGCTGGTGTTCTCACAAATTTATACTGTCTGTGAAACTATATTCTAGAGATTTGTTTATGCTCAGAAAGAGTAATACACTCATCTCTGGAATACACAGATCACAAAAAAATTCAGGATAAATAAAAAAAAAAACCAAATTACATCATCAAGCTAAAAACAGTTCACAGATGCACCTGCAGCATATATGGCTGAATACAGTATCACAGGACAAGAAAAACATCCTTTCCTTGTTTGAAAAAGGTGAAAGTCTGGTTTCTTTTGTATTCCCACAGAGAACCAGTTCTGTGGAGGACGTCTGACGAAATCGCAGGGCTCTGTGAAGTCGCCCAACTGGCCCAACTCTAATTACCCAGCAGGCATCAGCTGCTCCTGGCACATCTCCGTAGAACCGAGCAATGTAAGCCAATCGTATTGCACTTTGTATTTCTTACGAGTTGTGTACATCAAATATCCCCTTTTAAAGAGTGACATCTCAGAATTTTACCATAAATCCAATGAATTTAAGTTTGTTTATTTAGTTGGAAAAGAAAGAAATTTAAATGTTATTCATTTTCCTGCAGTGATACCCTTACGTTAGTGTTCTTCAGGTGGCGTGAGATTTTGGTGAGAAGTAATGTCGAGCGAGAATCAGCGCTAATGTTGGCAGGCTAGGCTAAGTTGCTAGGCTAGTTAGCCTCCACTTTCCGAGTGGAATACAAACTAAACTTAACAGCATGACGACGGTTCCTCGCAAATACTGAATGTTGTTAAGGAGCAGGGGCTAGGTGTGTTGCATAAGGCTAGTTATTGCAGGAGGAGAAGGAGAAAGGAAAATAGTAGTTAAGGGGCCCGTCACGAGGAAATGTTAAACCTCCGGTCCCTGATGTAGCGTACGTGTGTGTTTGCGAGTGTGTGACAGCGTCCCTGTGACGAAGTTCAAATGAAAGGCTTCATTGAGTGCCTGAAGGTGTGCTCGCATGTGCCAAGAGATTGAAAGTAAGGAAAGAGGGAAGGAAGCGAGAGCGAGGGAGAGAGTAAATGCTCCTCTGTATTTCAGAAGTCTGGCCCTTCTCCTCCACGACCACCACGACCAACTGTACTGTATGTCTGCACTGTGCTGGATTCATGAAAGCTAGTCGGGAATATACCAGCTCACATAATTAATTCCCAGTCATAAATTTCACGGTTTGTACTGGCATGTTTTACGTGTTTACTTCCACCTCTTCCCCAGGTGATCGAGGTGAAGTTTGTGAAGCTGGACCTGGAGCCTGACACGTACTGTCGCTACGACTATGTGGCATTGTTTAACGGGGGAGAGAGGGATAACTCACGGCGGATTGGGAGATTCTGCGGAGACAGGTCCCCAGGGTGAGATTACTGATCAGAAATTGGTGATGAAAGAGGCCTTTTCAAAGACATGGTTTACAGCTGAGCTCTGCTAACGTTTCCCCTTTTGCTTATCCTCCGCCTTTCGTTTTTCCTCTCTAATTTCGTCGTCCCTTACGTAGAATAATAGTGACAAATGGGAACGAGCTTCTTGTCCAGTTCGTCTCCGACCTCAGCGTCACCTCAGATGGCTTCATGGCCCACTACAACAGCGTGCCCAGAGGGTCTCTGGCGCCTACAGCTGGGGGGGACTTCATCTATGGACCTCAGACGACCTCGATGCCAGAAAGAACAGTCGTGAGGCCAAGCAGACCCACCAATCCAACCCCCAAACCAAGGCCTGGCCCTAAACCCACCCCGAAAACATCCAAAAAAACACTGGTGAAGATACCGCTGAAACCTCCACCGCGCAAACCTATCGTCAAGCCTGCAGTCAAGCCCTCGGCTAAACCAAAACCAGCTAAACCCACACCCAAAGCACCTGTGAAAAAGTCCACACTTAAACCTGGATTTAAACCGAGAGCTAAACCTACACCCAAACCTAAGATTATCAAGCCAACGCTAAAACCAAGCATCAAGGCTAAACCCACACGTAAGCCTGCACTGAAGACCAAACCCACCTTCAAACCCGGTATCAAACGAGTAAAGCCAACCTCTAAGAGCAGAGTTAAACCAACAGCCAAACCGAAGATTAAGCCTAAAGTAACACTTAAACCTGGAGTAAGCAAGACGGTCACAAAGAAGCCTTTTGTGAGCAAGAAACGTGAGTGGAAGTCATTTATTTTTAAGTGAACAATCTGCACTTCGCTTTCATGTCTGTATATGTGCACACCTGCATCCAGCAGCAATTTAATGTGCTTATCACGTGTTTCTTGCCATGTGCGTTTTCTTTAGCTTCACCTCTGAACCCACTGTGTACACAAGCCTGTAAGAGGACAGGAACTCTCCAATCTAGCTTCTGCCCTCATGACTTTGGTGAGTCGCGTCAGCTAACCTCTGGTCCTGACACATGAATTGAATATTTTGACTACATTTTTTTAGTTTAACAATAATTGGTGCATGATTTGTAAAATAAATACCATGCAAACCCTGTTCTCTTTCTTTGGATTTTGTTTCTTTCTCTCTTTCAGTGATTACGGGTAAGGTTACATCTTTGACCACTGGTCCGAGGGGCTCAGCAACAGTTGAGGTGTTCCTAATCAAGGCCTATAAGGCGGGAAGACTGAACATCACCAAATCAGGGTCCATCATGTCGGCCACACTGAACTCCACCTGCAAGAGATGCCCCGGGCTCATCAAAGGTACAACTATCTGTATTGTCTGTCTCTGGATATTACAAACACCAAACATTTGTACTGACTGAAATGTGCCCATGGCATCAACTGTGAAATAGTGATAGTTGACGTGAATATCTTACTATTAACATGAAATGTTGATCAGAAATCAATTACATTACCAATTCTTGACAATAAACCAAAACAATATCATCTTTGGTATAATAAAAAGGTAAGAATAAAGGAAAATGGTGCTCTATCCAATAGCAATATATATAAAGTCTAACATTTATTTCCTCTGGCTTCATTTTGGCTCATGAACTACAACATAGCACAAACTCTCATTGTATGCAGACGATGTGATTCTTTATTTAACCAATATATCCGAGTCATTAAAGGCAGAAATGAAAGTGGTTGATTACAAAGTTAATTTGGGATGCAATTGTGACTTTGTTTGATTCATTTTGGAATTAATTACTGGAACACATTATGACTATTACAAGAGTATATTATTTCAGTCAAACAATATGTGTCCGTTAATTTAATCCATGACCCGGTATTTGACAAATTGTGACACATTTTTTCTCTTGTTCAGGCCGTAACTACGTGTTGATGGGAAAAGTCGACCCACAGGGCAACGGCCTTCTCAGCCCCTCCAGCTTCACTCTCCTCTATAAGCCCATCCACAACAAAGCACTGGCCAACCTCTTGCGCAAACCGTGCTGACATTGCAGCCCAGCCCACCAATCGGATGGACAACTTAACAAAAAGAGTGAAAATATTATGAGTGATATCCAAACCTTGTTTTTTACATAATGCAATGCTGTCGTGAAAGTTATTTTAAAGAAGCGTAAACAGACATCATTATTCAGTGTTATATTTTGTATTTTGAATGTAAATTTTAATATTTCTGTGATAAAAGATGCACATCAATTAAACATTCTGGTGATTCTGGTGCTGACGTGTACTGGGTGACGGGAATGAGGAGCAGGTGTGTGTGTGTGTGTGTGGGGATTGTGTGGCTGCAGCAAATACAACAAATACATATACATAGAGAATTGAAGAACAATTTTCCAATGCAATGTTTCACAGCAGTTTTCCTAATTTCATATGCCCGTTCCCAGAAGGGCTTTTAGAATGAAAAAAAAATACATAAAACAGGATTTTTGAATATTTAGAAACTTTATTAAAAGTATAAAAATGAAATATCACATCACCTCTGCTCAGACATTTGCAATGGAGCTCAGGTGCCTCCCATCATCTTTGAGATGTTTGTACACCTTGATTAGAGTCCACCTGTGTTCAATTCAGTTAATTGGACATGATTTGAAAAGGAACACACCTGTTGATGAATTGACGAAACGCAGATGAATTTCAACCATGTTTAATTTCATTACATACCAACAACTCTATACGTGTTGTTTTGTTGTCTTTTAACGAGCAGCACACAGAAGGTATGTGCAGCAGCTGATGAAAATGGTGAAACCTAGCAGGATGTAGAACAGGTTGGTGGTAAACAAAGCAAACAGGTAGAGGGTCTTGTCGCAGTAGGTATCCATGTTGGACACTGTCTTGTTGAACTGGGTTCATAGATGGCGTAAATCCACACATTTCCTTGAGAAAAAGAAACCAAAGAGAAGCATTCATTTCCACAGAGGTGAACACAGTTTATGTACTCTATCTAAAGCTGTGTTCATACATTTTTTTGGTCACAAGCCAGAAGAACTCCATGCACGTCAAATGATTGCCTTATAAACATCATGTTAGCAGACACTACATTAGCAATCCAGGCTGAGACACTCAAGGAACTGACCATTTATATCAAATAGTTTCTCCTAATGAGTGATTTCTGACCTCAGGATGTTTTAAAACTGCCTGTTCAACCACCGTGGTGGATAAATGAATATTAAACAGCATGTAGTCAACGACTGATGCTAACACACTCCCATCGGTCCAGGATTATTTATTTAGATTCATTTATGTATTTCTTTCTGTTACCCTGGTCTGTGCTTGCATCATAGACTACATGAGCATTTCTTGCAAACTGCTATGTCAACATTATACGAACAAACGAGCAAACCCTACAGTAATCAAAGCCTTTCTACATGACATTAAAATGTTTTTATATTCTATGTACTCCTGACAGTAGAGTGAGCCACTATAAAAACCTGTATAAAAACCCAGTCAAGAAAAAAAAAAACACCGTGAAACCCACAGAATCTTAAGAAATACCGTAATACACATTTTTGGTCATACCATCCAGCACTAATCTACAGCATCTTGGAGTTAAGTGCGACTCTAAATGAGGCTGTCGAAACAACTAGAAGTGCCACTGGGAGACATGGTGTTAAGATGAAACTGATTCGTCTTGTGTCGCACTATATCAACCAATCGACAGCCTCATTAGCATCCCGTCCCCTCGTTGGTTTGTCTCGTCTCTAGACGTTGTCGTCTGCGTCGGCTCGGCCACACAGGCAACAGCAGAGCAGGCTACAGCAGCCGCCAACCAGGGACAGAGCCAGCAGGATGTAGACTAAGGTGGTGGTCCAGAAGGCGAACAGGTAGAGCGTCCTGTCGCAGTACGGATCCTCGCTTGTTGTGTTCTTGATGTAGTTGGGCTTGTAAATAGAGTATATCCACACGTTACCTATAGGCAAGAAAGAGAAGAGGATAACTGTGCTGCCATTTCCTGTTTTGGATGAGAGGATGACGGCCCGCTGCGCCCCAATGATTTGATTGTATTGCAGATGTTTGAGCCAACTTTGATTTTATTCAAGACAATTGCTTTGAGCAGCGTCAATTATACAAATACAAATCTGTTTTTCTGTATTTTTGGGGCTTTTTTTGAAGAACTGATAGTAGAGAGATGACACGACATGACATGAGGAGAGAAAGAAATGGTTCATGGCACCACCCAGGGGCCACAGCAGTGTCCTTTAGGATGTCATTTAGCCCCTAATATGTTTCAAAAGATGTATAATGAACCTCACTGGGCTGGTAGTTAAGCTGTGATTATTTAGAGAAGGAGTGGGTTTCCTTTCAACATTCTCATTTCCAGTTTTTTAAACTCCCTTTACATGTCCGTGTGCAGCCGTGTCAATTCTAAAAAAGGCAGCGGGGCTCTATGGAAGACATAGATGGACATCTAATGGCCAACACGCGTTACTACAACTTGCACTTGTCTTCGGTCGTGCTTCCGTCCCGTGAGCTCCTTCGTCAGCCCGCCGCTGTTTCAACTCACCAGCTATGAACCAGCAGACGAGGAACACAGCTGTCAACGAGTTCCAGGTCGCGCAGACTCGACTGAGCGGGTTGGGGGTGCCGTCTTCGGGGGTACTGCCGGAGGGCTGGCAGGAGAGCGCCGCCAGCACCAGGCCAAAGACTCCCGCCACGATCAGATAGATGGGGATGTAGTGCTGCCGCGGACAGTCATCCAGATATATTGCACCTGATGGACGCGTGGTCGACGACAGGAGATTAGTTGCATTTAATTTAACGCGGATACATTTTGACTTTCCAACATTTTCAATATGTAAGATTTCAGTGGAACAAATAACACAAATAAAATGTCTGAATGTGAATCGCTCACTCACCGATGATAATCTGAGCAACGGGTATGACACAAACTACCATCTTTGAAGATGCTGCGAGAAGAAAGAAAACAATTCGACACCTGCAGCCTCCTTTCTGCACATTATCAAAACCAAATGAAACTAGAACAGGAATGTGTATGGTTCAGTTGATCTCACCGAGTGCCTGGGGTTTGCTGCGGATGCTTTGAATAACATCGATGTCTGTCATTATGAGTATTGGGGACGCTCACCTACAGAGGAAGATCAAGAACTGAGAGAGAAGTGTAGACTCAGGTCTTCTATACATTGTTCTGCATGCTGAAACATTTTATTCAAAGATCTTTTATCGGCCAGAAGACGAAGGTTTTCAGAATGTTGACATAAGAAGACAAGATGTTGCTCCCATCAAAGGCAACATCACTGTTTTACAGAGGTAGAGTTCAGATTATCCTTTTGATTATCTAAAAGCTGCAATTAACAGTTGATGAAGGGAATTTCAATTGACCGGTTGTTTCTTAAATTCTCACGATGAGTAATCTGAATTTGATGTGTAAAATCAGTGGAGTTTCCCTTTCAACATTTAGGGAAATTACTCAAAGAAATGTCATTTGTGTTAAATGTATGTTTCTAAGGACCAGGAACGATGCACAGACCCGTCATACATGCATGTTGCTGCTCATTGGAGTGATCTAATCTTGGGTCAGGTCAGTTCATTTAGCCACAATTCAGCCCAGCCTGAATTCAATTTAGTTCACCATTGAAAACATGAGCACACAAGATGTAGTGACATGAACAGGGGCGGGGGTTTAAAAAATACCTTCAGCTTTGTGTCATTTCCCCTCAATCTCTCTGACTGATCAGCTAAACATTCACTCTGTAAACTCTAGCACTGTACAACTAAAATAGGTTCCAAGATTAGCAATGCTGTTTACGCCAAATTCCTGCCCGGTCTATGTTTTGTCACTGAGAAAATGTTTTCCTCTTCTAGGCGAAAGTGAAACTCAGTCATCCTCCACATTTGTTGTGGTTTCAGAATGATGAAGACAGCTGGAGAACAAGTAGATACATAATAGGTTGTGCACAGTGAGATTTTCTTTTTTCAACTATAGTCAACAAGGTCCTGGTAATTTCAGGCCTGGGCAGTGGCGGCTGGTGGAAAATGTTCTAGGTAGGGCCATCTTATCAAGTTCAGCAAACATCCCAGTATGATTTCATGCAAAAAAAATGTAAGTATCAAACACGCATTATTACTTGGCAGTTAAATATTTAACATGTATTCCAACACAAAAACAATCAGTAAATAACACTAATATAATATAATATAACATGTTCATTTATTGAGATGCCCCTATGGACCTTGTTATAGGAGGTAAAGATCAGGAGAAGTAAACATGAAGTGTAATTATGAATATGTTAAATTAAGCTATGATGAGTTTTCACTGTTAATTTAACATCTCTATTACATGTTGATGCCTCCATGACCAAGTTAAGCAGATGAGACTGAGGACAACTATGTAGAAGAAAAGATGTTCACTTTGTCTAATATGTAGCTTGACAGAGTTCTCATGTGTGTCCTGGTGTTCTCATGTTTCCTTACCTCCTCATCCCTCACTCCCTACCCTGGTGTTCTCATGTTTCCTTACCTCCTCATCCCTCACTCCCTACCCTGGTGTTCTCATGTTTCCTTACCTCCTCATCCCTCACTCCTGTAACTGTCGGTGCTGGATCCGTCCCCGTTGTTTTAAAAAGCTAAATAAATTATTAGCATTTTTTTGTTGTGTGGCTCGTGGTGGGGCCATGCCCCATGGCCCTCTATTGACCAGCCGCCACTGGTCCTGGAACTACTTTTTAAAAAGGAACTAAAAGCTTCATTCAGCCCATTGTTGTCTCCGTTTTACGTTCACACTTGTGTGAGAGAATTCTCTCTCAAGTACAGACAAGAGGTTTGACTGCATTCCCAACAAAGCAGGTTTGACCAATAATCAACAAGAAACAACCTGTGCGCTTACTAGAACATGAAAACAGACGCGCGTGAAGCTGAAACATTGATTGGGTTGGTCCAATTTCAAAGTATTTACAAATAGTTGTGTTTTATTTATGCAAATAAAACTCTGAGCCTTTCCTTTTCAGGTCGTCAACCCTGAAAAGATAACGTCAGCGGCCTCGCCTCTCATTTTACGCAAACGTTAACCGTTCTCCGCCCCGGTAACACACCGACATCGAGTCAACTTCTGGAGTCTGATCACGTGTTTAAACTGCAAATGTAACCGCAAAAACAAGTGTGTAAGTCGTGATGCAATGCGGTGAAAAGTCCCTGTTGGTCGTTGTATTCTCCGACACTTACCTTTGCTTGAGTCGGGAGTTTACCTCTACCCTCTGTGTGTGTGTGTGTGCGCTGTGACAGCGCGCCTCGTGAGATGCCAAACCTCCACCCCTCGGGAGCGCGCATGGACAGAGCGGCGTTCACGCGGTCTGCTGATGTTTCTCTCATACACATAATAGACCAAAGAATGTAGGCTATATTTGTCGGTTGTCGTCGACAAAAAAGAACTTAGATTCGGCTATTAAAATAATAATCAAATACTGCCAGCTGAGAGCAGATAAATGCTGACGGAGCCTTTTCTCTTAACTGTAGTTTGCATGAACAGAGGTGTGGCCACATAGCGGCTGCACAGTTGTAATGATCTTCCTGATTGTTGTCGGCCGCAGTGACGTTGCAGTTTATCTCCATAATCTCCATATCGTCAAAGTTAGAAAATGTGAAAAAAATACTTTTTAAATGTTGTGCTACTTTCCGTATGTGAGTGTTATTAAATAATAACTAAAAATGTCTCAAAATGCAACATGTCTGTCTTTGATTCTTTTGGCTTTTTGCAATGAAAAGTTCAAAGCTAACAGCTGCATTTTCATGTATTTTAAGACATTCACCCTCACAAAGTTGCACTTCAATAGTGCACGTTGTCTGACAACTGATTTCAGTTTCGTCTCATCATAAAAAGATATGAGGCCATCTGAGGTCAGCAAACTTGAATAAAAAGACTCTGGGCTGAATGCGAAAGTGCTCCTTAAATAGGTATTTCAAATGTGAAGTCTTCCATCATTTAAATCCTGCAACATTTCATATTTGGCCCATTAAAAATGACAAAACTCAAGCACATGAACAAGATAAATAATTTGTAAAATCATGTGACACTTTCAATGACAACAAGAAAACACAACAGCAATGACATTAAATATAATAGCACACAAAGTTATTTTGGCAGCAGTTTCAAATTCCCCTTTGTTAGACTGCTGAAATCATGAAGGATGCCCACCTTCACGTCTGACCAGCAGATCACCACAGAGCATACACAGTGAACAGTGAAATACACAATACGCCTTTGACTTCATCCTTGAAGTTTTTGTTTTTATTCGTTCGTCCATCAACGTCGTCCTGGGAGGAAGTTACCAGACGGCTCTGTTCATCACAAGTCTGTGAGGCAGACGCTGGAGGACGTCTCGACGTAGACGCACCCTCGGCATCCTGAACGGGATTGGCCGCCTCGCAGATCGATCACGTGGCTCCGACTCCTCTCGGACTCTGCCGTCTGGAGTCGACCCTCGCCGAGCACGCAGTCCCACAGCCGACCTCTGCTCCACAACTGCACACAAGACAGGGTTGACTGTGTGCGGATACTGTCTGTGTGTGTGTGTGTGTGAGAGAAAGAGAGGGGAATATGGATGTGTCAAACCTCAATAGAGATGGGTGTGCCGGGGTATCTCCTGTAGAAAACGGCTCTGAGGTTGAACTCGGGGTTTCCCTCCGCCTTGAAAACTTGCGTCCTGATGGTGTCATTCTCACAGCGCACTATGGCATAAACATCTGGAGCTGTGGATCATAACACACACACACAACACAGCAGGGTGTAAAGAAGGAACAAGAGAAGAAGTGTAGGCCTGCAACCACGAACACGGTGCCCTCCTCACCTGTCTGTTTGGGAAGGCCGAGTCCTGAAGCCCTGCGGAGGTGGACTGTGGTCACCGCAGTGGGTTGAGGTAGAAAACACTGGAAGACAGAGGGAGACGGCAAATCCTCCCTCAATTCCCTACACACACACAACAAAGATGGAACAAAGGGAGGATGAGCGTGAGGAAAAGTAATGTTCCCGTAAAAGTGAAAAATGATCCACAATATTTTCATATTTTGAGTTTCTTTGTGTTTTTTCATTGTTTTTTGTTGCATCATTTGTCATTTTTGGTTTTCTTTTTCGGAGTATAAACATATTGTGAGAGTACTTGGAACATCTACGTCACGCACTCTTGCAATAAGGTGTAGAAATATTGAAATAAATACACTGTATCTTTGCAAACTACAACACCATAATGATTTCATCTTTACGGTGTGAATATTTTACATTTTCATCTGTGAAAACATCTGTGACAGACCTGAGTCTGACATCGGAATGGCAGAAGAGGCGTAGCAGGAAGCGTCCTGTGACGCCCGGCAGGAAGGTGGTGGGCAGCACGACGTAGCGGCCTGGAGCCAGAGTCCCCCTCAGCGCCACACTGCGGGAGTCCATGTACACCGAGCTGGCCGCCTGCTCCACCACACACTGCACCCGGCTGCAGCGGTTCACCTCCACCTGGGCCACCACAATGCAGCGGGGGTGGGGGGGGTAAATCATTATTTCTGTGAGAACTGGAAGAAACTCTTTGTTCCCATTTCGGTCCGTGAACTGCTCACCTTCAGCACCTCGAAGCCGATAGGCAGGTTTTCTCCTCCTCCATCTTTCCTCTGTATCCTCCTGTCCTCCTGCTGCAGACAGATCAGCACCTCCTGCTCGTTGCCTCTCACCTCAAACATGAACTAGAGAGTCAGCAAGAAAAACCATGTTCAAAGAATCCATGCACTCACCGCGTACTAAGAGTTTCCACATCAGTTTTACCTGTGGATTGTGCAGGAAAGTGTCTCTGTGGTTGATGCATCCTCCACATCGACTCCTCTTATCCACCTGTGCCTCCCATCCTCCCACCTCTCCACCGTCGTCTTCCTTTGTCACCTTTTTCACAACCTTCTCTCGCTCACACTTTCCTCCTTCCCCTCCCTTCTTCGGCTGACTCTCCCCAAGTCTGGCCTCCTTCCGGTTACCTCGCTGCTTGGTCACTCCGGGTTTGGTGTTGTTCTTCCCCAAGCTCAGCGCGTGCTTGCTGTGGAGGACGGTGGATGGAGGGGTTCCCGCAGTGGTGGGAGCTCGAGCCCACTCTCCGTAGCGACGCACTTCCCTCCAGTGAGAGCTCGGCCACAGCAGAGCCCTCTCACCCAGCCGGCACACCACCACGTCTGTGAAGTAGTGACAGAAATCCTCCAAATTCATCCTGAGGAACGGGAGAGGAGATTCATTTTTTGCTGGACAATAACAGTATGAAGAATCAGCAAGATTTCAATCATGCTACATGGCCACTTTTGTTCTTTCCATGATAATAATAAAGCATGAAACTCTACCAGAACTCCCCCACGTCTCGGACAATCAGGCCCGTCTTCTCCCTGTCTGCACGACTCATCTGTTGCCACTGCTGTGACCTGCAGGGGGCGTGCAAGGAGAATAAAGGCAGCAGGGGCATAAGAATGCAGAGCTGCAGGGTTCAACACACTGCAAATGACATGTGAAAAGTACAAGTAGCGTTTCAACTTCTGGAAGCCTTTATAGGTCCATTTTGGCCATTTTCAGAGTTTCTCAGACTTTCACAATGTAAATGGCAGATGAATCTTGTAAAACGATTCCAACACTATTGTAAAATGTCGGGAATTGGAATTATAAAATGTGGTAAAAAAACAGACCGACACGGTTAAACTCTCCCACGGCTCCAGCAAAAGGTCTGATGTACTCAGCAGCAGCCGGACATGTGGCAGGTGAAGCCAGCGCAGAGTTCTTACCCCTGACTCCAGGCACCCGTCCAGTGTGTGGTCCCCCACGGGTTCCTCATGCGCACCATGAAGAGTCGGGACGTCCAGCCCGGCACCGTCTCCCCCAGCCTCACCTTCCTCACTGCTGTGATCCCGTAGGCGTGTCCTCGAACCAGGCCACAGTCCAACACCGACTCCACTGTCTCCCCCTCTGCTGGCTGAGAAATAACACACATCAGAACGCATTCAACTGCTCCGAGTCGCTGCATTTCTGACACACAGTGCGTCTCTTTTGCTTGAAGATACGCCGAGATACTGGGCTCTACCCGTATGGAGCAGGTGATGAGGGCTTTACGTTCATGAGCCTTAGCTAATGTCTGGAAGAACGCCCTCCTCTGATCGCTGTGCAGGCTGAGGGCCTCACGGTCCAGGCTGAGGGGCTCCGAAACCCCGCCGGTGAAGTCGATTAGCGCCTCGGTCGTGTTTCCTCCTTCCAGGGCCTCGTAGCAACCGTTTAGCCTGGAGAGTAACCAGATCGATTGACTGAATGATTCATAACTTTCCGCTCTTCTCCCTCTCCCATGTCTCACTCCACAGGTGTTTGTTTGTGCTGGAACTAGAGCATTTGTGTTACTAAGTTGGGTGCTGATGTGCTTCCACAGTTGATGTGGCTCTTGGGGCTGGTAGGGCTTTAGGAGGTGACTGACACTGGACTGGATCCTAAAGAGGGGAGGAATCTGCAATCGAGTCCTTACTTGGCGTAGGCCTTTTCCAGCAGGGCGCTCCAAAACTCTCGTGGTGTGGCCGAGCGGCAGAAGAGCAGCACTCCGTCCGCGCTGACCGGCAGCCGGTCGTCCACAACGACGTCCGTCCACCGGCCGAGTCTCCAGAACCGGAAGTGGAAGATGCCTGCGTACAGGTCGGAGTGCTTCGGATTCCACTCCTGGCCCGCGTGGTCCGGGATCACCTGGGGAGGAGGCGAGGAGGGAGATGAGATGAGGGAAGAAAAAGAGGATAGGACGACAAAGAGGAAAACAAATACTCAACCTTCTTCCACAGAGATGGCTCAGACGCTAAGCAGGAAATGGCAGCCACCATCCAGCAGTTACCCAGACTGCCTTGGTGCAAGTCCCGAGTGCTGATGCCGTCAACAAACAGACGGGGGTCCTTACATATCTCCTGTGGTGTGTTTAGGAGAAAGAGACTTCAAGTTTCTTTCAAAGAAAGACACATTAAACCTACATTAATTGTATAAATCACACAGACAGAAACATTGGCATTCATTTGAAGTCATGTTTTTGGTCACCTGACACATGGAAGTCTAATACTCTGTCTCCCTTTTGTTCTGTTTTCCGCTCCAAATATCAGGCTGCTAAATGAAGGTTCGCTGTAGTCGCTGACTTCTGTTACTTGGTGCTGTATAGCGCACAATGGGCCTTAAAATCCATCTGCCTGCCGCTGCATGAAACAATGCTGACGAGAGCGAGGAGACTGAACTAAAATGAGGTAAAGTTGCGGGTCAGAAAATGCGAAAATGCTCCGTAGATCTGAGAAAACTGCAGAGTCAGGTGATAATTCTCTGTGTGTTTTACCCCTTTCACATGGCACATTTGATCCATTGTTGACATGTAAACATTGATGATATCAGCAGCTTTAAACAAACGCTGGTTCATGATTGCAGCAGTTTGTAGTGTCAGTGTTTCAAGAGGCCTGTGAGTGTCAGAGCACTGCTGAGGAGTCAGAGCCTGTCTGTGTGGATCTGTTGATGTCAGTTTGGACAGGGTCAGGTGACAGCGGAGGTGCTGCTGGACACACAAATACACACTCAGTGGTCCTAACGGCATTACATGTAACTCCAGACAAGATATGAACCTTCCTTGTGATGATATCAACTTAATAACAAGTATGAGGCCACCTCGGGAAGTTAATAGGAGGTTATAGAGTGAGTCCATGCTGTTTCTGTGTTTCTGTGTGTGTGTGTCAGCAGAGGGAGGCGACAGATGTCAACCTATCATACGACTCCCTGTTGATACACGCTTAAAATACCTGAGTGTAGCATTAGGAACACATTAACATCAACCGCCTTCTCTTCTGCCCTGAATCAGCAAATGAATCGGCAGCATGGTTTCACATTAAGAGCGCCGGAGGTTTGGCCCTCACACTGAATGAACTTCACGGACTGCTGAACAAAATATAACCAGCGTTTCTAAATTTGGAGATCAATTTGGACCGTGAATTCATAGCATCTGCAGGTCTTCAAAAGTCTTCAAAAGTATTGCATTTCTAAAAAAATGCTTTTTTGGCCATTGACACTGGACAATAAATAATTGAACCTTGACTTTAAACGCCCATTAAAGGCCGCGCTTGCTGTAGCAACAATAAACACTGATACTTATACACAGCTACACCCATCATCTCAACACTGGGCTAAAAACACCTGGGCTATTTAAATTGGCTGCTGCTTTTTTTCCAAACTCAGCTGTACACACACACACACACACACCAATAGAGCGGTCCATCGGCATCCCGCACCACTCAAGGTCTCACTGCCTGACGCCTCTCCTATAATAGAAACGACTTTAATTAAACCTAATCTGATGGAAACGTGGCATGCTGCTCCGGCCTCTCGATTTAGATGAGGGAGGAGAGGAGATCTATTTGTAAAATAACTCTTTGCTGTTGTTTGAACTGGTTTGAACTGCGAACACGTGGCAATGCGGACGAGTAAAAATAACAATTCAGAAATCTATTTGCTACAATTTCAGGGAAGAGCTTCTCCCTTCGCGTCGCACTCACCATCGGCCTCTTCCAGGTCAGTCCCGGCGGGGGCTCCCTCTTGTAGAAGAGGGACTGTGCGGTGGTGGGGAACAGGGGATCCTTGAAGAGCGCCCCTCGACGCAGGCAGGAACGCCTCAGCTTGTGAAAGCGTTGACCCTGGAAACGGTTCACTCGTTCGGGCATAGCGGCGGGAGAGGAGAGGCTTCAGGACGGGTGAGAAGAAGATGAGGAATGGGGCAGATGAACAGTTGATGTGGAAAAGAGCATCAAGCAGCACTGTCCGCATATTTATAGAACATCGTATGTGAATTTCAAATTAAAACAGCAATGTGTCAAAGTAAAAGAGTAATTACACAAAAGAGCAGCACAGTTATTCAAAGAACAGCGTCTGTCTTGGTCATGGTGTTTGTTTTAAGAAAGAGAAGCTCATTTGTGAACTTGCTTTAACGCTGATTATCTTTGTTTGCATATTAATCACAAGACAAACAGTCTGTGTGCTGATATGCTGGTGAGTAATGTGTTCATGGCTGACTGAACCAGCAACAGTCCGCAAAATACATAGGCTGGGTTGACTAAACACAGAAGTAATGTGTCCGTTATAGCGTTTAAAAATATCTCGAATAAAAACATTTACATTTAAATTGCCTAAAGTAGTTAAACACCACTTAAAATAGGAAAGCCGGTGTCGCTGGAGGTCCTGCAGGGTCAGTGTGTGTGTGTGTGTGTGTGTGTGTGTGTGTGTGTGTGTGTGTGTGTGTGTGTGTGTGTGTGTGTGTGTGTGTGTGTGTGTGTGTGTGTGTGTGTGTGTGTGTGTGTGTGTGTGTGTTGGGGATAGGGTGAGGGCAGCAGTAAGGTAATGCTACAGTTTTAGTCATCAGTGATATGAACTGCTGGGGTCCCTGAGTCAGCAGCATGTGTGAGCATCAACTGGTGTGTGTGTCGACGAGAGTATGCCAGGTGTGTGTGTGTGTGTGTGTGTGTGTGTGTGTGTGTGTGTGTGTTGATGGCGGGGTCAACTGAGGGTCTTGCTGTGCAGAGAGGGAAAACAGAGACGAAACCTTGCGTCTGCAGGAGCTTGGGTCTGCAGATACCTCACAGGTCAGTGTCATCAATCAGCGGGGTTTTGCTTTTCTTGTGTCATATTTATGCAGAGAGACGGACGAACACGGGGAGAACATGTGAAGGTAACACTCGTTCACGATCTATGATTAATGAAAGCATCACAAATTCATGACACAAATGCAGAGAGCAAATGTAGAAAAAAAGGTAAATATCTGTTACCTTAAAGTCAGACTAGAAGTTCATCCACTTGCTTTCCTGAGATGAATCTAAGCTCCTGGACCATGTCCTCCTTCGGTCACTGAGGGAATCCTAATTTGTCCGATGCAGAATGGCACAAATCACCAGCATTTGTCATCTCGTTCTTCTTGTTCTTCTTTTTGCCAGAGTCAGCTGTGAATAGCCGAGAGACACTTTCTCCTGCGTCCGATTCATCCCCTCCGGACACTTAACCCAGTGACATCTTCGAGATTTGTTTTACTCGACCTGGATGGAAAAAAAAATATGAAATCAGAAAAAAAAAAGTGAGTTAATAATAATACAAAAAGAAAACTACTCTATGAATGAAGCTGCAGAGTAAAAGTACAGCTTGGTGTGAGCACTGCAAGTTCCCTGACACCATCTATTATGATGTGATGTGCATACAGCCTTGACTTACAGCGCAGGGTGACACTGCTGTAACTTTATCCCCCTCCACACAGACAATAGACAGACAGTGTAACATGACACACAATTACAGCCATGGAAGCCATTCAAATACCACAGTCACTGCAGTTACTCTTGAGTTTCAGACACTTAAGATGAACACTTTATCCTCTGTGTGCAAACTGTTCTGCAGCTGGAGAACATATGAGTGTGTGTGTCACTCACTTCTGGTTGGTGATGAGCTTCTTCTTTTCCTTCCCTCGTATCTCGCAGCTTTTCTGTTCTCATGTTGACATGGTCCACACTTCCCCTCTCTCCTAGTTTTCCGTCTTATCTTTTTGGTCTCTCCTCTTCCCTCCTCTCCTCTCTATCTTCTCCCGCACAGACTCCTCGGGTATCTGTTGACTGTCGAGTGTGTTTCCCCTGACACCTGAGAAACCAAGAGGCACGTGCCTTCTATTTTAACCACCTCGCTGCCAAATGACAAGCTAATCATCCCCAATTCCTGTGTGATCGACCCGAAGCAGCAACTCTGTTTCAGCTGAATGCCTTTTGTTCGGAAACAAAATAAGCCAAAGATCCAATCCATCACAATTGAAAAGCAGTTGACATAGCAACATGTAAATAAAGGGACAATTAGTATCAAAACCTCAAAAGAATAAAAGTGTCTTGTTGCCCATATATTTCATGAAACCTTTCATGAAATGTATTATTTGTTTGTTGTTTTTTCATCCAGTTGTTATCCCAAAATATGGAATTATTTTATATGTGCTTATTCTTGACTTATTGCCATTGGTTTTATGTTTCTGATTAAGAAATTACTTTTGCAGAACCTACTTTATATTTAAATACCGCAGCCTCTTTTCTGATATGACAACATATTTAATAGATGTATGTATTATAGGCTTACTACATATTAAGTCATGCATAGCCACATTTTTGTTTAACTTATTAGGTATATACAATAAAAAAATGTAATACTCT
This sequence comes from Melanostigma gelatinosum, assembly GCF_949748355.1. Classification (NCBI taxonomy): domain Eukaryota; kingdom Metazoa; phylum Chordata; class Actinopteri; order Perciformes; family Zoarcidae; genus Melanostigma; species Melanostigma gelatinosum. The sequence goes on from NC_136656.1 coordinate 6,551,226, forward strand.
ACTGTTGAATAAATTAGTATAGCCTGCTATGTATAATACATCGTATAATATATTAGCATGATATGCATTTCTACAATAATACTAGATATGTAAACATGTACAGATTTTTTATACTGTATATTAATAATAGATTCGTTCATACATGACCGTATATTAGATTTTCATGAGTTCTTCACAACTATACCAACCAATGAACCCAGTAAATGTGTGTAAAATTACTCAAAACACAGTCATGATAAGTCACGCAAATGGGCGTAAGAGCTAACTAACATTAGAATAAATATGTTTCAACTGAATAAAATAATATTAATGAAAGAAGTGAAGGGTGGAGGTAAAAAGCGCAACATAATGAAATAAATAGGCTTTATTTTCTCATGAAGCGCGAACGGCGTTTTCTTCTATCGACAATCTTCCCTGAAATCCAACCACCAGGCATCTACTAGCCGTGTCTGTTTGAGATATGCTACGCATGCGCAGCTCCAACTTGCCGATGTGGCTGCCGAGATATTAAACTTTTGTCTCGCCTGAAAGTTTAAGAACAAACTGTTGCGATGAAACTTTATATCCTAGTTTTGTTGAGTGTCTTGTGTCCTGTTACAGCAGAAGAAGACGAGAGACTGCCGAATAAATGCGAAGGTAGGACGAAGAAGTGACACCAGCCAGCTGTTATGATGCTATTTACGTGCCTTTATAACAGCGGTATGGCACGCGTTTGCATGGTTTTGTGTCCTCGAGCGTATGCACAAACCCTCTGACATGTAAATCGTTTTAAAATGGATTAATTCCTCTGTTTCTACCGTCTGTCAGTGTGTAAGTTTTTAACGGTGGAGCTGCAGGACGCGCTGGAGAAAACCGGTCGCTCCAAAGAAGTCCTGGAGGTCGGAGAGGTGCTGGACACGGGCAAGAGAAGAAGAAAGATTAAATACAACACCTCGTACGTGAAGTCACTTTAATAGGAAGAGGAAGACACCCTGGAGTCGAGACATTGCAAGTAAATAACCAGCATTTAAACCTGTATTCTGACCCCAAGGGAAACCCGGCTGACTGAGGCGGTGGACGACATATGTGAACGCATCCTTCAGTACAGCGTCCACGCGGAGAGGCCCGGCAGCCTCCGATATGCCAAGGTGACTTAGATCCGTCTGCTTTGAGACGTGTCTCCCTTTCATTGAATTCAGTGTGTTCCACGTTAAAAGACAAATCCACCCCCGTTACCGTGCTTATGTTTTGTGCACACGTCTTTGGTAATATCAAAGTGCCATCCAGCTGGTTTGTATGTTTTGCAGGGCACCAGTCAGACCATGGCCACTCTGAAGAACCTGGTCCACAAAGGAGTTAAAGTGGATCTGGGTCTGCCGTTTGAGCTGTGGGACGAACCCTCTGTAGAGGTGTCGGACATGAAAAAACAGGTGTGTGTGTGTGTGACTGTTGTAAATGTTGAAACACAATCAAACTTTTCATTGTTTAAATTTAAAAGGTATTGCACAGCCCTCAGTGTAACATAAATGCTTTTATTTCAAGTAATATCTCCAAAAGGTGAGTCAAAAACAGAGGAAGGCCATTTAAACTTTTAACACGTGTGTGTGTGTGTTCAGTGCGAGACGATGCTGGAGCGGTACGAGGACGTCGTGGAGGACTGGTACTTCCATCATCAGGACCAGCGGCTGGAGAACTTCCTCTGTACGAACCACGTCCTCAAGACCTCGGAGCAAGGTAGACGACGCGTGGCCCAAAGACGGTGTCTCATCCAACGTTCTAGCTTCACGTATTCAAAGGCTTTTAAATAATAAGTGTGTTATCAAGAACTCCGGTCACTCCTTCCTCTGCCGAACATAAACTGTGTCACTCAAACCTCCTTTTGATTGGTTTAGTTTTTCTCCCTCAGAATGTATAAAGGAGGCGTGGAAAGGAGACATGGGGACCAAAAGAGGGGACAAGGAGGCAGAAGGTGACAGCACGCAAGAGGAGGAGACAACGCATGACGCTGGGGAGCTGTGAGGGAAATGTTTCCAAGAAAGGGAAAACACAGAAGGCAACTGAATAACCTCAATTTCAGCTACAAACTGCAAAGAAATATCTATTATGACACTATTGTAGCATTTTTACCAACATTTTTATGGTCATTCTGGTGGCAAATCTTGTCCTTTACAGTGTTATATTACGTGTACACGCTGTTACAGCTCTCCTTATGCAAGCAATATGGTACACATCAGTATGTTTACCACAAATTACAGCCATTAAATGCAATATGTACAGTTTTTCATTGTGAATAAAATGCTTTTTTTAACAACACTTTTGGACATACAGTTGTTTTTTCTGCATTGTGTTCCAGAAAAACGTCCCAAAATAACATGAACGCAGATTGTTTTTTTTGTGATGCTGCAGGTTGCTAATCAAGGATGATGAGTTTCAGGTGTGTTCCTCGTTGCTCATGTTGACGGCCACATTAGGAGACTGAACCAGAAGAGACGTTTTCAACGCACCGCCACCACAATGCCTCTTGCTCCTCTGTGCTTCACACTTCCTCTCTACATTCTGTCTAGATTAGTGACAATCCAGTGCTACACATACCAGACCGAACCTCTTTTCCTGTCTTTCTCGGAGATGGCCGCCCTCGAGGCCGACTCTTTGCACGAGACAAACGGACCTCACTTTGGGGATCCCGTCGGCGGTCACGAGGTCGAGACGTTGGTGTTGAAATGTCACGAGGACAGCATGGAGGTTGTGATGAAAGCGGATCTGTTTGACCCGGGCCGGCCTGTGGAGCCCACGCACTTGAGGCTCGGCCCTTTCAGTGCCCTGCGAGATCACTGCACGGCCAGAGTGTCTGGAAATGGGGAGTACATCATCAGAGCGCCTCTGACTGAGTGTGGGAGTAAAGTGACGGTTGGTGAGCCTCTTAATAATCAAAATGTTCCACTGGTTTTACTGTGGAGTCAGCAAATTTCGAAGTAAAAGAGCCAGAAAACCACACTTTAGTCATGAATCCTCCCAATGCAACAGAACTCAGCTGGATCATTGCTTAATGCTGCCATCTCGTGGATTAGTATTGATGGTGCTTTGTGTGTGTCCCTGTATCTCTTGTGTGTAGTTTACCCAGAGTGCTGTGCTCTACAACAACCTGCTGCTGTACTCTCCTCCTCCAGCATCACCTGGAGGCATGTTGCGAGCAGAAGGAGCTGCTATTCCGGTCCAGTGTGGATATGCAAGGTGCCATTCACACAAACACGATGGTCCCGGGTGCTGGGTATAGTTGGAATAGCAAGCAAACTGTATTAAGCCGCAAGTACGACGTGCTTTAAAGGGGAAGATGGAAATAAGACAGAGAACACACTTTTCTGTATAAAACCTTCAAAGTAAAAGTCCTAAAATCAGCTTAAGTTTTCAGCCTCACAGGATAGATTCACACTTGTTTATTGTAAATCTCAAATGCCTCTATGTAAATTGAAATAGTTTATGGTTACTGTGAGGGTAATTTCTGCTGTTAATTATTCGTTTTCCGACTAGTTTCTGGGATAGATATGGAAAGGATTTCTGTTGAAGTCCCTCTACCTTGCAGGAGGTACACAGTGAGCAGCCGGGCCCTGAAACCAACCTGGAGTCCCCCGATCGCCATCCAGTCAACACATCTGGACCTGGACTTCCACCTCAGGCTCATGACACGTCAGTTGGTTTCTAAACATGACCTCTTTGAAAAATGTGAAACAAAGGCGCACAAAGAGGCCATTGAGGTCCCGTGTTGCATGTTTTTATAACCTGTTATATGTGTCACTGTTTCTTATCCATATGAGTCAGATGCAGGACCTGTTTTTATGTTCTCATTGGCAAATAAAAGTTATATTTTCGTGAAACGTACAGATATTTTTTGGGGGGGTTTTCATTCCTCAGGTGACTGGAGCAGTGAGAGGAAGTCGTCCCTTTACTTCCTGGGTGACGTGGTCAACATGGAGGCCTCTGTGGATCATCGTCACCTTCCTCTGCGTCTGTATGCAGACAGCTGTGTGGCTACTCTGACCTCCGATGTGACTTCTTACCCCAGATACCCCTTCATAGACCACCACGGGTGAGTCCTTTTACGTCTTAATGTCTGCAGAAGTTCCTGCAATTAATTTTACAAATGAAAACTACTTCCTTTGAACGGAATCGGGTGGCCCTCATTGCAATGCATGACTCTGTTCGGCTTGTGTGTACCATTCTTATGAAATTCGCCCAAATTACTGCAATCTGATAAGGACATGCCTGCTCTTTGCAGATGTTTTACAGACTCGCAGCTGGACGGCTCGAGCTCCCGTTTCCTGCCCAGAGTCCAGGGCGAACTGCTCCACATTCGACTTGAACCTTTCCTCTTCCACCAGGACCACCGACACACTGTCAGAACCAGGTTCACTTCTTGTTCATTTAATAATCTACAGTTTAAAGACTAATGCCTAACGTGTGTGTTGTACTGTCTCCTGTAGATATACATAACATGCTACCTGGAAGCAGAGCCCCGTTCAAACAAGCACCCAGTGAAAAAGGCTTGTTGGTTTATGAGTGGGAGGTCTGTTTCACCTCAATGTTGTATCTGTTATTTCTGTCAACAATGCTGAACTTATCCTAAAAAACAGTGACATCAAAATATAAACCGTTGTGTTTTTACCCGTCAGGTGGAGGTCAGTGGATGGTGATGACGGTGTTTGTGGGAGCTGCAGCAGAGTGAAGGAGACAAATGACATCAGTGGTGCCAAGTCCAACCACAAGAGGGCGCTGATGATCACAACCAAGCCCAGACAAACTGGTAGTGCGTCTAATACTCGTACTGCTCCGTAGTAGTACTGAATACTCTGTGTATAAATCAGTTTGTGAGCCATGAAATGATCAACTTAACTCAGATTTTATGTCCTTGCAGAGCTGCGCCGAACCAATTTGGGTCCAATGATATTTCTCCGGTTTAAAACACAAACATCTGTGTTGAAGTGATTGAGTTCAATAAACATAAGTATCTGTGAAATATGAGAAAAAATGAATTGTTTGATCTGCAGACTGGAGTAGGGGGTCCTGGCACACCTGAACCTTTTACAATATGGTGTGTAATAAAGTGTTGCTGGAGCATTTGTCCTTTTATGTTTTATTTTCAGACTCTTGACCTGCAGATTCATGGGAAATATACTGTAAATATGTTTTTTTTAAATATTTGTATTAGTGTCATGAAACTCAGATGGATGTTGGAATATTTGCACAATTATTACCAGCAAATATTGGTATTTTTTAAGGGAATTTAATGCTTTTTTTGGGGGTATGTTTTTAGCCTCTTTTCTCAGATGGTGGTGCTCCTCCTGTTTGAAGCTTTTACCAGTAATCATGTGACATTATAGTCACCCATGTCCAACCTCGCAGGCCGCGCTGCCTGGTAATCACGCCACTGTTTGGACTCGTATGTTGGCTGATGAAAGTCTGCGGTCTGATTTGCTTTCATCATGGCGGCTTTCATCTTTGCATTGTAACCGATGCTAGCCGGCTGGTGAAGTCAGACAAACGAGGGCTTGACATGTGTAACCATTAGTTCAGTTTTTGAAATGCATTTGTGGTTTTTTATTTCAACATATGACACAACTTTAAATATCAAACATCTGTCAACACCACTCATGCATTGCTTGACTTCTTTTGAGGATAAAACTCCCGCTATAGATGCCACTAAGACCCTACATCATATTGTCATACCGTAATAATAGTGTTGACATTGGAAGTGATTTAGTAATTTGACAAAGTTTGACCTCCTTTAGTTGGACAAGCTGCAGTTTCTCATTTGCACTCAGTTTTTTCATTCTTATTTCGGTACCTGCTTTGATTTTTGAGCTATTGCGTACGCATAAAGGTTGATAATGGCCAAAAGCGTGCATGTTATGTACAAACAGGAGGTTGCTCTTTACTGTGAAAGGTTCTGGATTCTAAACTTGGTTCCTTCTGCGCTTTTCTCTTGACCCTTTGATCCTTAAACGCAGCGTGTTCAAATCATTTTATTTAGTGAGTTTTCCTTCGCAGCAACAAAAGTCTGCTCCCCTTCTCCATCCAACACCTGCCAGCACAAAGTGAGGGAAGCTTGGAAAAAACTAAAACATTGCATTTGGATTCATGGCATCATTTGCCACTCTGCTGTTTTTGCCAACCGTGATTTAGAGCCTTCAGTCAAGGTTTTTATATTGCAGACATCCGTCTTGTTGCAGTAAAACAAAATCATCGTTACCATCAGGAAAATACTCTTTGTAGATCTTTTTGTTGTGCTAACGTCTCGTGTCCAGAGGTGATGCTTGAGATCGATGAGAGATCCCTGTTGCAGGTTCAGGACAGTTTGTGTCAAGAGTCTGTCCATCGTTTCCTTCCACTCCACTGCCGTACACACTGGAGAAGGTCAGAGGGGAGAGAATACGAGCTCCTTGAAGATCTACCTCGATGACGGAGGGCGACCCCCTGAAACGGACCGGACGTGTGAGATACATCTCCACGTTAAAAGAGGGTCTTCTTACAGCCTCTCCACCTCGATATCCCGAAGTAAAGCGCACTTCGAATTGTACTTTCTTTACGCTAATTGTTAAAGTTTTTCAGAAGATGCTCCCGGACGAAAGGCTTGTGATCCAATTTTATTGATTTTTAAGATATCTATAGGAAATTATTAACAAAAAAATGACATGATTTAAAATAAAACAATTGAAGAAATAAATACAGATCAAAAAACAAAAAAATTCTAATACACCGGTATCGTTTTTAAATCCTAAAATATAAAAGATCTCCACATAATACACTGGGGAATGTGTTATGAAACAATAAAGTTACATAAATTCTTATCTTGAGGAACTCAAAGACTTTTATTTTTATTTTACGTCAATGGAAAAATATATATAAAAGAAAAATTTCAATATAATTCAAAAATGTTAAAAACTGACGATTATGTTTCTCCAGTATCGAGCAATGTTGGCATTGTATTAGCTTTTAACCCTTAATTGTGGTTTGTTTGTTCTAGTTGATATAGTTAATATAAAGACAGGGGCCGAACACGGATCCTCGACATGCACCCATTGTCTTCCATTAATATTTCCTTTGCTCTGAATTGAAAATTGGGGACCCTCCAGAAAAGATGATCAATCAGCAAATCTGATTTATAGAACAATGAATCAAATATATCTATCTGTACCACAGAGTTCTATTAGACCAGGGTAGATCTTTCTTGCTCGAGGATTGTTTTTCTGTACCTTCATAATAAAAGTTTCACTTCGTAAAACAGCCTTATGCAGCACATCTTTTAATGTGTGGTACCACAACATGCATTTCAGGTTTCTTCTGAGTGTTTCATTGCTCCAGCAATTGAGAAAATAATGATGCAAAATAAACACATTTTCTATGTGCTTCACCACAGTCAAACCACAGTACAATGCCATACTGTTGTACTTTAAACATTTAAGCACAGCTAATCCATCACACCGACGCCCTTGTTGTGAAATATGCTCTTATTCTGTCAAAGAGGCTTAAAGTTGACTTTTATAATTACACCATGGTATTTGGTTTATTGGGATTTGAGTCTCTCAGCACATTTTTAGCTGCAGGGTGCAAACTTTGGCAGAATGAGGCACCTGTCAAGGACCAACCTGAAGCGTTTCCTTAATCAGTTCAACGTTTTCTTGTTTCATTTTTATAGCAAATCATTTCTGTTATCAATTTGTGTTATTTAAATGGTACCAACTGAGTCCCACTCTTGCGTTTACGCTGCCAAAAGTGCAATATTGACGCATAAACGTGCTACTTCACCATTCAATTTACTTTGTTGCACTTGTCCTGCGTCCAAGGATAGCATTGCTTAACTGCACTGTAACTACTAGACACACACACACACACACACACACTTGGGGAAACATTCCTCGGGGGAAGTCATCAATCAGTTTTATGGCTTTCTCTGGGAAAGTTTCCTCCTCTCCAATCAAGCGTCTTCCCTCCCTCCGCCCTCCTCCTTGATTCTCTTTCTTATATTTCCATCTGTATCAGTTTTGGTTCACATCTGAGAACGATCCACTGCAGCCAATTAACTTCAACCATTTTTCTTATTCCACCGAGGGATAATTGGAGCAAACTGGAGAGTGAGATCTTTGCCTGGACGATACAAGATAAGATGATTACAACTGGCTTTCCTCTGTGTGCTCAATTTGCCCGCCTGTGGTAATAAACCTGAAGGTGGAAGATCTGTGCAAAGGTAGAAACGAATGTCCTTGAGCCGTGGAATTCAGTCTTAAAATTCTAGTTCTTTTGTTTAAAGAGGAAAGAAAAAAAGCCACTTGTCTCTAAATAAGATCAACCCGTTTCAGTTTCCCCTCAAGTGTGTTGACTTTGGTTTGTTTGGTTTGTCTGATTTCCTCCAGAGCTTGCAGCGACAAATTCAGTGAAATTGGTTCATTTTCAGACAGACGATGAGACCAAGCGTGTCATCAAGTGCAACCTTTTACAAGTCATGGAAGACGTATTCATTCTGACCTAAAGGCCCTGAAACATTCCTTCATACAAGAATGCAAGATGTCATGACAACGTTTTTGGTTGTTTCAACCAAGAGACTCTTTTATATTTTACATTTGTCTTGACTGATTTTAAGTGGGTATTTGTTGGAACAAGCTGATGTCACATGTGTTCATGCACCATCAGGATTTCAGAATGAATCATGTCAAATGAAATTGATCAGTTGTCGTGTTGCTGTCCTGGTTACGTAGTTGTTAAACGCTCAATAAATGATACAAATGGATTTTTTTCCCTCCAAACTTTAACACTGATTGTTGCTTAACAAGTCAAATATTTGTATGTTGTAGTGAAATACTTCTGACTTGGAATTACATAAGAAGTGCAGCCTGAATAAAACCAGAAGTGCCGAGTACAGAGGTTGTCAAAATGTATATGAGTTTCAAATGAAAAAGTACTCATTATGCAAAGCAGTCCCTTTCAGAGAGATACGTTATTATTGTTACTTATAGATTAATATGAGAGCAGAAGTTGAATGTCAGTTGGCTGAGATTCATTTTATTTTTTTGGGTTGTTAAACCTGCAACTGTGCATCAATTACACAGTGACAGTGTGCCATTGCTGAAACACAACAATATTAAAATACTCTATTACTAAGAAAAGTCCGGCATTGTTACTTAAACACCTACTAGCACTTAAAGTATCGAAAGTAAAAGTACTCAATTCAGAAAAATGACCCCTGTAATTTATTTTTTTTTCACAAGGGAATTTTGAATACACAAAGTGATCGAAATATACTTGTTTCCATTGTTGCATAAATGAAGTTTCAACAGCTTTCCACAATAAAGGGCCAGTATTTCACTGACAACATGTACATTATTCCGACTTAATTGTATATTTAAAGAAACAAAAAAAATAAAAACACGGATGAGATATTAGACAACGTCATGCATAACGTTTTACACCTTGAAATCAAGTTAAATAGAGAATATCGTGCTTGTTTGAGTTGGATAAAGACATTGTGCATTGTTAAGTAGTTTGGCAGAAGCGCGCTGTGCGTAAAGCAGGATGTGAGTGGCTCCTCATGAGGTGGGAGTACTTGGCTCACTTCAGTTAAATGGAGAGACGCACCTCCCAGCTGATCCCGTTCATTTATCTTCCCTCCTCCTCCTCCTCCTCCTCTTCCTCCAGTACCCGGTGTGTTGCCCCCTCTCGGTAGGTTTACTTCTGCTCTGCTCCTCTGCGGACGCGCTGGAGCTGGATGTCCGGACACTTGCTGCTGCGCTCCTCTTAATGATCCGGAGAAGCGAGGAGAAGGAGAATCACTGGGACGCACATGGTGAGCTGATTTATTTCTTCCCCTTTCCAGAGTTGTATTAGCTGTGGGCTCTGTGATACTTGAGGTGTTTGTGAAGTTTTATCTGACGTTGAAGTCGCGCGTAAAGAGAAGGCATGAACGGCTGTATTTGTTTTGGCACTGAGGTCAATTATAAGACATACATTAGTTTATTGATCTACTAAATGTAGCTTCAAAGAAAAGTGTTCCGCACTGCGTTGGGTTTTCTGTTCTAAATTATCTAATAATTTACCAAGCGGACCAAGTAGCCTGACATTGTTTCTGACATCGCTCAACTTGTCCTGAGAGATTCAGCCGATATGCGTGTTTTATTTTATTTATTTATTTGTTATTATATGATTTTTTTTTTTTAATAAATAATTGGTTGAGTTACGTTTGTTTCTCTAAATACAGGCCAAAGGAATAAGTTAGCTGAAGTTGTATTTGTGCTTTTAAAATTGTTTCCCTCTCTTCAACAACAAGGACATAATTTCCTTATAAGACCTTAATTATAATACATTTTTATTCAAATTATTAATACACGTTGCCACTGGGAAAATCCCACTATTATTATGATATAATTGTCAGCAACGTTATGCACATATATTATATGTTTGTCATGTTGTTGCGGATGAAATAAAACATAAAATATGAACATAACACCACAATTTGATTAGTTGGACTGGATTTAAAACTGAAATAAATCTCCTAAATGCCAAACATGCATGCATATTTTTTTTAAACATCTGAACAAAGATGTTTGATCCAACTGGGATAACCTAACACTGTAAATATTATCGTTCCTCTCTGTGAGATAAAACGAATTGACTGCAGCTAATGTGTGCTTAACAAGTGCAATTAGCTGCACAGAGTGGAGGCAATTACGCTCCGGGCTTCACTGTTAGCTCTTGCCAAAGTAATCAGCCGAAATATGATGAACATTAATGTTTAATGGACCGTGGGCGAGTGAATCATTATTCTCGGGTCTATTAACAACGCCCGCAAAGTGCGTGTGACTGCGGGCTATTTTCCTTTTTAACGTCTGTTGTTGATTAGTTTCCCTAAAATCCCCTCGCAGCACTTGTAGCAAGAGAAAATATACCGTATTTGCTTTAATAGACAGATAAATAAGGCCGATTTCTCCTTTTTTTTCTTTGAGAGGGCATACATTTCTAAGTCATGCAATTTTACAGTTGAGGGCTTGAGTGTCTTGAGATTTATTTTAAAAACAGACTGCTGTTTATTTCCTTTTTATAATAATTTCAATCATAAATTCGCCAACACAAATCATGGTTGTTTTTTATTAGTTATTTGTTGGAGCAATTTGTGTTTTCTTTTCCTCTTTGTTAACCCCCGGTGTGACATTTAGGAGATTTAATTGACACTGAGGCCTTAGTTTTACTTCCATCATGCCCGAGGTCGTCGTTGGCGTGACTTGCAACATGAAATCACAATGATTTCATTTCCATCTGTTTTTCAATATCAACATGTGAAGCTGCTGGAGAGCGTCTTGCCAACTTGCACGAGGCTGTGAAGAGGGGAGGGGGGGGGGGGGGGGTTGACAGGAAACTCACGTTTAAATATCAAGTGGGTAACATGTGTTTTTTTTATTCAAAAATGAAGTAAGCAGGGCTCATGGGTCAACGCCAAGGCTGAAGCACCTTCCGTGTGTGCGTGGAGGTGCAGTGGGGCCCCCGGGGGCCCCCGCACATGCACCGGATTGGCAGTTTTGTTGGCGGTGCAACCGCGAAGGACAGAGGCCGTTCGCTAAAGACACAAGCATGCGATAATCCATTTTGTGCTGTCTGTTGCTTTCCCCCCTCCTGGGCCGCCCCACTAAAATGAGATTATTACACCTAAAACAGAACTCGTGGAATCCGCTCCGTGTGGAATAACACACAGATGGGCTTCCACTGTGCAGGCAGGAATGCAGTTTGAGAAGACAGACCGCATACGTAGCCTTCCTCTTCTCACCCGAAAGACCAGTGTTGTATTTCTGACCGGCTTGAGGACAATTGCAAATTAACAAAAGGTGTCAGTGTGGTAACATGCACCAACAGGTGCCTTGGTTCAGCTTCAAACATGTACGCTGGAAGAGAGCGAGAGAGAGCTTATGTAATTTACCATATTTATTTAAAGGCTCTGCGTCTTGGAGCAGTGCTGCAATGTAGAACCCTGGGAAATCTTCCCAGCTCGATCCGCTTATATCAGCTTGATGGAAAACTGTGTGTCTGTGTGTTTATTTGTACAAACCGCTGTTTGGTCTTTTGAAACTCATCACCGAGTCGCAAAGCAATTTAACATATCTGCCTCCGTGTTGCTGGCCCGGGCTGCCTGACCCATGACGAGGAATGTTAAAACGTGTGAGACAGGCCAAATCCAGCTCATCTGCTCTCCAGAGCAGCTCCAGACCCGGACAGTTCGAAAGTGTGAACAGGCCAAAGAGAGTTAACAGGTAGCAAGAGAGAATACCACACGCACCAGAGCTTTCTTCGCTTCAGTTACAGAACCTTAAGTCCTCTAAATCACAGTAAATGAGTTTGTTACAGCAGAACAAAGCTGGAAAATGTTATTTTTATCAACACACTGATGCATTCCCATGTTGCTACTCCTTGATGATCCTATTTTAATCGTACTTTCGTATGTTCCTTGCTCTTTTCTCTTAGATTTGTTTCCCTGCCAGTAAAAAAGACAGCAGATGATACGCAGGAACATACATAAGCCAAAAAACAGTTATAATCAAAAACACAAACAGAGGTACGAGGCCATCTGTGTCTGTGTCTTCTCCAGATCTCCAAGAGATCATTATTCCAGATGGAATCACATTTCCTTCTGATCAAAGGGGGGGGGGGGGGGGGGGGGGGTCGTGCCTCAATGATATTAAGTCTGGCACCCCCCCCCCCCCCCCCCCCTTAACTTACATTTTTTGCAGCTCACATTTATCTCCAGAGAGGGAACTTTTCTTATTGTTCATCGCAGTGTTGACTGAAGGGTATTCTTGTCTCGATGTGCGTATTGTTCGTCTTTTGGGGAGCCAAAGAGGGAGGTGGCGGTGATATGTTCTAGTTGTGCTTCACATTTTTGGCCCCCCTAAAATTGCATGTGGGCCCCTTCATTTGAAATGGTCTCGAAGCGCCAGTACCTCAGATAACTCCACAGCACCATTTATATTTGTAATCTAGAAGACCAAAGGTTTGATTTAACTTCGACATTCTTGTGTTTCACAAAAGTAAGACAATAAGACATGTAAACTTCCAACAGGGGGGTGAATATGTTTTACAGGCAATACGTATGCAAAAAACAAATCTTGTTATTTCAGCTTTTGTTCCTCTTCCTGACATTCATCAGACGCATTTCAGCGTGATGAAGAATAGAAGTAGAGCGGCTTTAGGAAAGTGCGAGTGCAGAGAAGGAACATGAGCGTCGCTCTCCTCTGATCGACTATGCTGTAAACATGCCCCCAGGTTGTCAGCAAGTATTTTTCCAGCCCTTTGCCAGCCAAGCATAGCTGCTTCTAAAGATCACCCGCCGGAGATGTTGATCTCATCTTACCACTATTTGGCTGTATAAGCTTTTTTGAAAGTCAGCGATTGCTGCCAAGTCACTTCAAAACTCTTTTTTTTTTACTTTCAGGGTTATATTTTGTGAGGTTTACTGGGGAGAAAGGGAAAGCGGGGTGATGGCCCCTTTTAAAACACGTGCTATTTGTAGTCGGCATGCATTAACAAAAGAACTGGTGCGAAATACTCGTGAACGGTACTTTACAAGGAACGCACGCTCGTCTTCGACATGCTCCTCCGGCACCCCGGCCGTGTGAATTTACGGAAAGCAGCAGAGTAAAAAAAACAACAACGTTGAAACCATATCCGGTGGGTTACGGTGGCGGTGCCAGACATGTGATCTGGTTTCGGAAGAAGAGAGAGAGTCTGGATTTGGCCTAGCGGGGCGCATTAAAAACCTCAGGGGCCTCTCTCGGATGAACATCCATTTATCAAGGTGGTTGTAATGGGCCGATGTTTAATTTGTCGTGTAATGTGACAAAGACGAGAGCAAGTGCATGTCATGGGAATGTTAAGCAACCGCCTCCTTTATCCTCCGCGTGTTTCACTCGGCCCAACCCTGAACCCCAAACCGCCTACGCTCACTCGTCAGCACTCTTCCAGAGCGAATTCTTCCACCTCTTCCCTGAATCCTCTGCTAACCTTTACCCTGCTTTGACACCATCTTGCCTTTTTTATACAGCCAGTGCCTTGACACCAAATGAAACCAGAGTCCGAATTAATCACCCGATCAACCTGTCCTCAAGTCCTGCTTTTTACCAGTGCGTTCAGGTTCCCGTGGCGCTTGTCTCGACCCGTCAGGAATGACCGGGCCGAGGCATTCTGGACCCCAGGAATGTGGCTCAGTGGCACCGGGGGTCACAGTCAGACCGCTCATCACTGCACCGTTAGCTTGTAGCGTTTCCTGTAGCAACACCACGAGACAGGGTCGCCTGATACGCCTGATCTTGGCTTTCATCCTCAAACCAGGTTTGGTTGATACCACTTTCTGGCAGGTCTTTGCTTTTGAAAGGTCAGCAGCGGGGCAGCTTGTCCGAGGCAGCAGAGTGAGTGCCACGGCCTCCCCGCAGGCCCCTCAGAGCTGTGTGGTCCCCGAGGGAAGCCTCATGTTTCGGTCGTTGGCTAATTGAGCGGGATGACGAGGCCGGAGAGGCGTTCGGCCCCGTCCTCTCCTACGGGTTTGGTTTATGCAGCCCTGCTGACTTCGCTGTCAGTGTCAAACGCTTGTTAGGACATCATCAATCTCGCAGCAGTTAAGAATATTCCCACAACAGAATGAAGGCGGCAGGTGATAGATGGGCCCGGGAGACGGAACGGGCAGAGGGTAAGGTCGTTATTTGATGAGAAAATGACAGTCCTCTTGAGAAGGAAAGAAACAAGAACGACATGAAAGTGAAAGTGGCAGGTGCTGAACTCTCTTAGCATGAAACAAATTAAGGAAGCGCTTGTTTGGAATGTGCTCCGAGGCTCCATGTGAGCGGTAAAACAATAAATCACTGCTTCGAGAGAAAGCACATGCATTGTTCGCTTTGTCCGCATGCCAAAATTAACGCTCTCGGGTATCAAATCTCGACAGAGGGATGAATTACACTCATCAGCGGTTGTAAGAGACGGGAAGGGATTTGTTCGCGCAGCGGACGTATACACAAGTCCGTGTTTGTCTTTAACCACGGAAGTATCCATGTAGAGGCTCAAGCCGAACACACATTTCGACCTATAAATCATTCCCTACCATCCTCAAGACTAATCTCCAACAGCTTTCCTTCCCTCCCCTCGTTTCTTTTTTCTCATACCCTCTTTTCTGCTCAATAACTCTTCACATTGCTCACGCTCAGGCCCCTCGCTCGCCTGCAGCACTGCCCCGACGGTAAAGTGATTTGAAAAGGAGAGCCATAAACGTGATGGATGTGGTACAGCTCTGGGTTTAGCCCCAGCTGTCGGGCATGTTTTTTGTCATCTCAGACAGACCCGCAAGGGTGCGCGCCCTTCTTCACCCGCTCATCTTGGGCTTGAGAGGAGTTTTAATACAAATACGTTCTTAAATGCTGTCGAAGGGTCACGGGTTCAAACCGGTGGCCGACACCACTGTGAAAATCGGAGATTACATTTTTATGGGATGAGATCTTCACTGGCATCTACTGAAAGGCTATAAGGTGTGGTTGAAGTGATGCGGGGAGCTGGTATTATTGTGTGTTTTCACTAAAGGCACAGGTGGTCCGATCTTCTGTTTCCATCTATGGCTTCAAATGCAAGTTATATAAATCAATCAGTTTGTTTTCTTTTGTTTTATGATCTAGCTCCCATGGTTTTCGCTTAAAAATCTTTTTTTTTCCTTCCACAGGCTCGATAACATGATGTTCCGGCCCTTTTCCCCTCCCCCCTCCACCTCTCTCGTCCCTATTTTCCTTCTGCTCCTCCCTTTCCTTCCTCCATCCCTCGTCTCCTCTTCCCTGTCTCACACCCCTTTGAGCTGGACTTCACCCCACGACCCCTGCTACTACCTAGACGGCCGCCCGCGACACTGCCTGTCAGAGTTCATCAACGCCGCTTATGGCGTCCCAGCCAATGCTAGCCATTCAGTACAAGGGCCCGATTATGACAGCAACATCACCACCTTGACGGACCTCCACAACCCGCACAACCTCACCTGCTGGATGGCTCGTGGAGGTCCTGACGTCAAAGAATGGGTCCTCACGCTACCTCTGGGTCGACGCTTTGAGATCACCTACATAAGTTTACAGTTTTGCCAACACGGGGAGCCATCGGACCCCATCTCCATCTCCATACTCAAGTCTATGGACTCCGGGCGCACCTGGAGGCCGATGCAGCACTACTCCAGCGACTGCCTTGGGGATTTTGGGCTTCCCTCCCAGACGGTGGCCCAGACAAGGCACCAAGAGACAGAGCCCCTCTGCTCCGACCCTCGCCCCCTGCAAAAGCAGAGGGGCGGCATGGTGTTGGCCTTCTCCACCCTCGACGGACGGCCATCCTCTCCCGATTTTGACCACAGCCACACCCTCCAGGACTGGGTGACGGCCACGGACATCCGTGTGGTCTTCCACCAGGTGTCCAAAGACGCCAAGGTGGGCAACTCGGATAAGAGAGAGGAAGCACGACGGCGTGATGGTGCAGAAGATGACAGAGGGACTGGGCTTCTGAGGTGGAGATCTGGCTCCAAGGGGCACGCTGGAGGTCAGGTGGAAATAAATACAGATAATACACTGGCATTTTTTGAAAGGGAGAAAAAAACCTCATTGATAAGGGGGAGAAACAAAGGGGAGAAAGTGGACAAACAGGGAAGGAAGGGTCATTATAAAGGGACAGGTCAAGACGAAGATGGACACAATGTGACGAGCAAAGAAGGGCGGGAAAGTTTAAGCACAGACGCGCTCACGTCTTCAAAGAAAGGCGGGAAAGCCAGAGGACAAGGCCTCAAGAAGGAATACAATCATTGGCTGCCTTGCCCCAGTGGTGGTTGTGATTGGACAGTTGAGGGGCGGAGCAGGGACAATAAGGGGTGGGAACTGAGGAAGAGGAGGAACAATAACCTCAACACAAGACAAAGCTCCAGGAACCTGCAGGCGGCCCCACCCTCTGCTGTCCGAGCCCCTCTGGCCCTCTCGGACCTGCAAGTCGGCGGCAGGTGTAAATGTAACGGACACGCCTCCAGGTGTCGCCGTGATGTCACGGGCCGGGCAGTGTGCGTGTGCGAGCATCACGCGGCGGGGCAAGACTGTGATGTGTGTGAGGAGTTCTACTTCGACAGACCCTGGCATCGGGCTACACCCACGCACCCAAACCCCTGTGTTGGTGAGTCCTGTGTCCTAAATTATGTTGTACTCTGCACATTTGTTTTTCATGTTTCAGATATTTTTAGATGACATGTAAACATATCAACCTCATGTGTGTTATTTAGTCATAAGTGTATTTTTTTCTTCTTCAAAACAAGGTAGAAATCAATAAAATATTCCAAAGAATCTCCACATGCTGTAAATTATTCTGATCCATTTAAGTGGTGCTTCAACAACAGAGAGATATTATGAGATTACCCATAATGCAACTGGATAGTGTCTTTCATTCGACCCTCCCTGAGTGCTAAACATTCATGTATTTTAAACTCCACACTGACATTTTGTAAAGCAGGCTTTCTGTTATAAATGTGTCTCCAAGTGCAGGTCGACATGACATCATCAGGGTAATATTCTCCTGAAAAAAGATATATATATATATACTGTATATATATACTGTGTATATATTCTTGACTGGTGTTCATTATTTCCCTCCCTTGACCAGCCTGTGAGTGTAACGGCCACTCAAACAAGTGCCGCTTCAGCATGGAGGTGTTTCAGCAGTCGGGCCGGCGTAGCGGAGGCGTGTGCCAGAAGTGTCGCCACCACACGGCCGGGCGCCACTGCCAGTACTGCCAGAACGGATACACCCGCGACCACAGCAAGCTGATGAACAACCGCAAGGCCTGCCAACGTTAGTCACTACGTGTGTGTGTGTGTACATGCCCACTTTGTCTCTGTCCGGATGTACAGCAGTGTTTATGGGGTGGTTAGATTGTGAGAGCGGACAGCTATTCCTGTTGGTGATATGCACGCAAAAACACCCACAAACCCCACTGTCCGGCCACCTGTATCTGCCGTGACCCCCGACCTTTGACTGGTCACACATGTCGTAAGTGACTGTGACACTCTGGTATGCTGGTGTGGAAGCCTGAACACGGGCCTAATATATCCAAAGTTAATGGTCTCTCTTTGAGCTCGACAGTGCAGGGATGAAAGACATGAGCTCCGACTGAATATCCGCATATTCTATCACTTTTCATGCACGAAACAATAGCAAACTGCAAATTCATGACCTCCACCACTCAGTCTTACATCTCAGCGTTCATTTATTGATGCTATATATAAATGCTAGTCACGCTTCGGAGCCCAATTACTCATCCTCTGCCGTCAGGTTGTTTGGACTCATTGTAAGGATTTGTGTAAATAGAACTAGAGTGCGAACAGAGCTGATGAAGTGTAGCTTCCTCTCGCTCTCTGTCTTCTCTCATCGGCTCTTATCCTGCGAGAGCTGTGTGGCAAATAAAAAGCTTTGCAATGTAAGCCATGGCAAATGATACAGCATCACAACTGGCCACATTAAAGGACAACAGATAAATGAACTCAGATAGGACATTCCCTCAGGACGGATGCTGTCAAGCAGGATTAAACCGGGTCCCGTCACTGATGGATGGTCCTCTTAGTCCTGTTTACTGTCCTCTGTGCAGTGGTCTGACTTTGACACAAGTTTTTGCTGAATACATCTTTAACTCGATCGCAATTCAATGCACTCTACTCCACAAAACCAGGGCAACTCTACCAAAAATACGCCTGCTGTATCATCTTCATGAATGTGGAACATATTGGTTTGCAGAAGCCCACCAGCACAACACAGTCCTCTATGATCGGCCTCTGTAAAACCTTCACTGGGTATCACAAGACCACCTGCAACTAAAACAACAGGACAGTTATTGCTGCTTTAACCCTCCAGGCTACAAAAAAACAAGACTTTGGTATCGCTCTTCTCTTTTTTTTTAAGCATGTCAGTGCCATCCTTTGGGAGCAGTGGGTCGCTGGTGCAACCAGACATCGGGTCAGTGTCTGTGTCGAGAAGGGGTGACCGGCCTCAGGTGTAACCGCTGTGCCCCGGGATATCAACAGGGCAAGTCCCCTCTGCGGCCCTGCATACGTAAGTCCACTACCAGTGTCAATGTTAAGTCACAATCAGGTTGTTTCAAACATTTGGACAAAAACCTATTGTTTCATACGATACGTATCAGAAAACGTATCGTGTGTGTCTCAGATCAGGCGAGGACTTGTTTGAATGTGGATTTCGACTCTTAACTTATCTAAAAAGAAATGTCCTCTCTGCATTCAATGCATGGCCGAACAAATCACAGACTTTTAATAGTTTGCTGTCAGTCAAAGTGACCTCTTTAATGTCTCCTTCAACTTAATTAGCTTGTGGCCTAAATGGATTAAACCTCCTATCATGCTCTGTAAGCCTTTATCAAGTAGTAGCTCAGTATAAAAGGGGGCCGCCGCTGTCCAGGCTAATTTGGCCCAATCCCCCAGCGTGTCCCCTTTTCATCATCCCTAGAGACGGTTTCCATAGCAGCGTTAACATGAGCCGACCGCTACAGGGAAACCTCACCTTCCGGCTGATGTGGGATCAGCGTCAGATCAAGTGGATTGTTGCCACTCGTGTCTCCGTGGCCGGCCAAGCGCCCGAACCTCGGCCATGAGCGCTAATCCACGTGCGCTTCCACGGCTAATCGCACGAGTGTCGACAACTCCGCGGGCCCTGGCGCTGCGTAAGCCCCAATCAGGTGACATCGGGAGCCGGCAGAGGCCAGCTTCACACCTGTTGTGCAGCTCAAAGGCCCCCCCCCCCCCATCACAGGGCCCAGACTCATAGCTCTCCCAGAGAAAGGAGTGTGTGAAAGAAAACCTTGTTTGTTTTTACTGCCAGACCATCTCAGGCTATGTATAGCATCTCTTCGCCCCCCCCCCCCCACCACCTCTAGCACCTCGCCTCTCATCAAGCGGACCAGAAGGCACGCAGCAGCCAGGCTAAACTTAAAGTTAGCTCACGCTGAAACCTTCTTACCCACACCTTGAACAGCATGGGACGCTCGCACAGTTAAGAGCGTCTCCGCTGTCCGAACACAACGAAGGCAAAATGCAGCGACGTTATATTTGGTCTAGATTGGGATAAAAACTACACATAGCTAAAGAACCAGAGACGAACAAAGGCAAAGCTAGCTGGCGAGATAGCCATGGTTAGCTTGAGCTAAAGCTAAAATGAAATGTACTGTTTACTTATCTGTAAACACAAAATATAAATGTTGATGAATTGACATCTGAACATTCAGCGCAGGGTCGAGTGTGAAGCTGTTCAGGTGAGCGGTTCTCGAGAAAGCTGCAACATATACTGGAGCGGGGCCAAACAGGCGCTGCACTCGTTTAAATAAATGACATCAAATGAATCGATTACATTAGTTCCAATACAAATATCGACAGTAGAATAGAAGGACAAGTAGACGCCGAGCAAAACAGTGATATTTAATTCCTATTATGGAAGGTTAATAATCAAATAAAGTTTATTTTGTCAAACAAACTCGTTACAGTGAGCAAGAAAGTTGAATTAACACGTTTAGTTCGTGCAGTATATTGTATTTTCGCCGAACATTATTCAAAGTCTCATTCTATACACGATATATCTATAACAGTAAACAACTGTTTGTGTTTGGACAACGTTTCATATTTGAAAAAGTTGGTATTTTATGAAATAAAAAGCTTTGTTGAAACAATCCTCCCAGCTCGATGTTGAAAAATGTTTTATCTCACCATCAGTAAGAAAACTCGGGTCATGTCAAACGATAGCCAGCCCTGCTCACACAGGGGTGTACTGCATTCATCTCACGTTGACCCCTCACGTACACTGCATGTACATACAAACACACACGGCACCTTCCTGTCGTTTAAAAGTAGGGGGTGTAGGGTGTCACTGGCCCAGTTGTGTCACAGACGACGGGACACGGACGGGAGTGTGAACTCGGTGAAACATCGCAGCGCTGTCACACAAACACACTTTTACAAGAGGCCTGGATAATGTATATACAGGCCAGTTCACACACACACACACACACACACACACACACACAGGACAAGACCATACAAGAAGTGATGGTTTGAGCTCATTAAATTACCAAAAGTAAAGTTTGCATCTATGTGTGTGTTCAAGTGATTGCAGAAAGTGTGTTTCTCGCCCGTAAAAAGGACCACACACACACACACACACACACAGGTTTTTGACACTTGCTTATCTTCTGTGCAGACATGCCCCACGCACCGAGAGGCGTCCAAGCACAGCGCACGTAACACACACTCGGTTTGCGACGGCCTGAGGGCTCGCGTGGGTTTGCCGAAGCTTCTCTGCGTGTCTGTTTCTGTCACCTGCCTGAAACTGCGTTCATGTTTGCAGGAATTCAAGAGGTCGCTCCGACACCAGTGTACCAGCCTCAGTACAGCATAGGTGAGTCGATTTACACGCTGGTTGGTATTTTGTGTTTTATTCTGGCCGTCTGGTTTTCTTTTTCGTCCAACTTTGGCTCCATATGCGCTGAGCTGCAGTTTATCTCTTTTGATCTGTTTGTAAATCATGAATCAAGAATAAAATGAACATGAAATCAAGTGAAGACTTGAAGGCAAACCTTTAACCTTCATGCTTTTTCCATAATAACAGAAAAATTCACTTTCTAAAGCATCCCTTTGAACCTGTTGAAGTCACCTCATGTTCAACAAAGACATTTATCAACCATCAAAACAAAAACGATTCATGCAGTGGCTAACCACTCCCTCCTAGTGGCGGCTTGAGCAATGTCCCACCTGCTGCCGTCGAGGTCATCTGTTAGTCACAGGATACTGTGATGACAAATAGAAGCAGCCATATTGTAATTAGGGGAAAAGACATGTGCTGATATGCTTGCTATGAAATGATACCCTCACATTTGATGCATTCTCTCTCTCTCTCCCTCCCTCCCTCTCCCTCTCTCTCTCTCTCTCACACAGCGGAGGAGTGTGTGTCATACTGCCAGCCTTCTCAGGTTAAAGTCAGGATGAACTTGGAGACCTATTGTCTGAAGGACTTCGGTTGGTGCAAAGAGTTTTTATCTGTTACACTGTCAAAAAAAATAGCAATGTCCCAAAGTGTTTGTACTTATTTTTTCCTCTGAAATAAAACTTAAATATATGGATAATAAATAAAATATAACCTGTAAATCTGATGAATGAAACCAAATTTACAAAAAAAAAAAGAATGATACAAAAATGTGATTTCAAAAAAATGTATATTGCTTTTCTGTCTTTCTCAGTGCTGAAGGTGCAGGTGAAAGGGATGGAGCGTTCAGGTCCCTGGTGGCAGTTCTCCATCTCAGTCCAAACCGTCTTCCGCTCGGGGTCCACCTCTCGCGTTCGCAGGGGCCCCCAGTCTCTCTGGGTCCCAGACCGCGACCTCGGCTGCGGCTGCCCCGCCCTCCACGTGGGCCGGACCTTCCTCCTGATCGGTGCAGAGGAGGGGGAGCGGGGCTGGAGCCCCGAGGAGAGTCGCCTGGTGGCGGACCGCTCCACTCTGGCCCTCCAGTGGCGGGAACACTGGAGCCCTAAACTGAGGGGCTTCCGGGGACAGGACAAGAGGGGCCGCTGCCCGCCGAAACACCAGCAACACCATCGCAGGGAGTCAACAAAGCCCCAGTCTGGGTACATCCCTCCTCACCTGCTGACTGAGAAAGAGCCTGACAGTGTGGACACACACTCTGCGAAGGTGGAGGACACTCAAACCTCAGTGGTGCCGCACACACACTCTCACACAGACGCAGAGGTTAAACCCACAGAGGCGACCCTCTCGCCAAATACAGCCGCTCTGGTGTGCTCTACTCAAAGTCCTGGTTGAAAAACAAACCGCAAAAAAGACATTTTGCAGTTTTTTCCCCAAAGGTTTCAGGAGAAGCAGGCTTGACTTTTCTTCCTCAGCGTTGAGAAACTCCACAAACACACACACACACACACACACACACACACACACACCTGTTAAGTGACGTTCAAATGCTAATCTTAAAATGTGAAGAAACACAAAGGTTTCCTCATGTAAAACTCCACCAACACAATTGGTACAATGTGAAATATCAGTTGTAAGAATTTTAATATTTTCTACAAAGGAACATTTTGAAAATTAAACTCTCTAGACTGAAATGTCTTGCAGAATTTTTATATTTAATCATATTTATACTTGGATCACTTTATGGAGCACACATAGAAACAAGTGAAAACTGAATAAATAAATAAATATATAACAAAAGGTACAGAATGTGCATCAAAACCTGTTCAGAAATGTTATGTTTCCTTTTTATAATAAAACAAATGAAAGGAGATTAGCACATAATTTGTAGATTATTTGGGGAAACTGACACTATCTGCTATCTGCTCTCTGGTAGAACAGCTGACACAGAGACCAAACTAACCTCAGCCTCATTTTCTAACCATATAGGAATCCTCCGATAGACCGTTAGGAGCCCAGATACGGATCTGAAAAGCCTCGGTCCGACCTGTCGTCATGACTCCTGTTTCAATTTGAGTAGATATGGCGTCATGTAGCCCAGGGGAAATGGTGCTGGAGGTGGGGAGGGTATATTAAGACAGATGGAAGCGCTCCCATTTGTTGAGCAGCCATGTTGTTTTGGTAGCGGCTGTGTCAGCGATTGGCTGTGCCGTCGTGTTGAAGCCAGTGATTGAAAATAAAAAGAGAAAAATAGATCCGCTGACTGATGGACGCTCAGTGGAGCTCAACATACAGCACACACTGAGGGTCCGGGGGGGGGTTTTATACTCATGAGGTCCAAATATCTTCTTCCAGCAGCTTCTTGGGGCCCTGCTAATCCCACAGGGGTCCCTATAGGAACTATACTGAAAATATTCTGCCTTATCAGGATTGTTATTGTGAATTTTTGTTTCCTTAGGGCCCTCAAATCAGCTTTAGCCAACTTTGCAAGTAAATAAAATCATCAGGACAGTCCTCCAATGTGAAGACATTTTATGGAGCTTTTTAGCGTCTTTCAGCTCATTTCTATGGTTCACTCACATCACACTCATTGTTTCATATGCTACCTGTCCGGCACCAAACAACAGACGGACACAGTTAGCAACTTGCTGGCTGAACGTCGTTGAGTTCAGCAGCTACAGAGCCAGTTATTTCCCTCGGGAGTTGGTGGAGACCAAAACAAAGCCAAAAGAGTGAATGTTGGACTTACATACGTTACATCCGTCATGAAACACGACTCCAAAAAACAACTTACAAGGTGAGAATATGTCAGAGTTAAGGTTTGATACTTGTAACAAAATGCTAAAGTCGTGTTTCCCAAACTTTCTGGTGATCTTTTTTTAAAGTGACCATCAAGACCCAAACAGGCCTCATCGGTAAATCACGAGAAGAGTGAATTTGTGCAAAGATTTAGGTGGAGGCCATTTTTTTTCCCTCTCATCAGTAAAACAAACGTAGTGTATGCAAGCCTTTTATATTTTATATGATTATATCAATGTTATAAATAGGTCACAGTTATCAGAACAATACCAACATTCAGGCTCCCTCATGTGGCTCAAAGGTGCACTGCAGATAGAAATCTTAAATAAAAGATTATAGAAGAAATTCTGCAAATTTATTTGGCGACAGTAATAAAATCTCCTGCGACCGGCCTGTGGGTCCCGACCCAGTCTGCGGAAATAACCGCTACAGTAACAAACTAATAGTTAGTAACCTAACTATTTAGACAAGGTATACTTTGCATTGGGAGCTGACCTCTGAGAC
>NC_136656.1:6581002-6709164 GCF_949748355.1 Melanostigma gelatinosum
GGACTGCAGCAGGGACAACATGGACACCAGCCGAAGGTTTATGTCCTGCATTTCTACAGGGGAGAGAAACACACACGTGAAGTTCAGCTCACATGGTTGAAAGGCCATTTCAAGAGTAAGTGGGGCGAAGAGTTATTTTATCAATGTCATTTAGAGCCCACTTTCTACTCTACAGTAGGTCAAAGAAAGAGGAAAATGTGATGTTTAACTTTATAGGGAGAAATGTTTGGAGGGATTATGGCAGATTTCAGTTGAAAGTGTTAATATTTGTGTAAATGGATTTTAAAAACTCAAAATTGAAGCGTCCTGTATATTGTAATGAACTGTCCCTCTATGAATGACAGCAATTGGCCTCTGAACACAATCAAACACTTAATTTAGAAAAGCTAACACAGATTAAACACTGATTTAATCCCTCCAGGTTCCAGTGGAGGACATGCTTCTGTGAGGGTTCTTACCCAGTGTCCTGGCCAGGCTGTGAAACATCTTCGTGGGTAGAAGCGGCTCGGGCAGCTCCCTGAAGTACAGTTTGAGAACACCAGAGACGACGTTCACGTCCGCACTCCTCAGCCTGGTTACTGCGTCACGCAGATCTGAGCGGGGCAGAACCAAGAAGGCTGCGATCAATATTACTGTGCCGGCTTTTGCCGTTCGCTTCGATTCCAGGTGGAATTATATCTCAACAACTGTTGGATGGACCATGAAGTTTGGTTCACACATTCATGGTCCCCAGAGGATGAATCCCTCATGACTTTATTGACGCCCTGGCTTTTCCTGTAGAGCCACATTGAGGTTTCTGATGCCGAGTTGATTAAGACAGCTCGACAAGCATTTGCATGTATTTCACTGAAACGTGGTTAAAACATTCATGGTCCCCAGAGGATGAATCCCTCATGACTTTATTGACGCCCTGGCTTTTCCTGTAGAGCCACATTGAGGTTTCTGATGCTGAGTTGATTAAGATAGCTCGACAAGCATTTGCATGTATTTCACTGAAACATTCATGGTCCCCAGAGGATGAATTGCGAAGATGAAACTCTGCTCTGCTAGCATGGCTCCAGACTCTCAGGAGGCTGAGGCCTTCTTTGTTTGAGCATGGTGACCCAGTGTCAAGTTTACAAAAACAAGTCAAAACCTTGGAGAAACAAAACTAAAGGAATTGCGGACATGAGAGCGCACGCCAACAGAAAGCCTGCAGTGTTTTTCTCTTACTGCTGTTGAACGCATTCTTGAGCGTGCCGATGTCACTGGTGGTTCCTGAAACCCGGTAGATGCCCACCTCGTCCATGCCCCTCCTCTCCAACTCCTCCACGCAGCAGCGCACCACGTGTGGGACGAGCACGCCCTCGTGTCTGACAGAGAATTGAAAGTATTCCAAAAAAAAAGTCATTTCAGATTCCACTCTTGCCACACTTCTGCTTCTCTTCAGCCCACGTTCCCACGCACGACACGCCGCCTCACTTCTCAAAAGTAGCTGCACAAAACAAGAGGGAAATAAAACTCTAGACTAGACTGGACTTGACCGAACTGCAGTTTCAGTTTCAAGCCTTTTCAGCAGCCCCGGGAGCCCAGACAGGGACTTACTGAGACAACGTTTCAATGGGGACACAGAAGACGGGTTGTTGTTGCGCTGCAGCGCTGGACAGTTCGAGCGGGTGGGGACAGTACTTCAGGGAGAGAGTCACCTCCACCTGGCCAAGGTGCAGAATCCGTCTCCTCCATCGCTTATTCAGGGCTTTAGAGTCCAACTGATGGACAAACACAAAATAGTTCAGTCAATTAAGTTTGTTTTTTTGCTCAAAA
Organism: Melanostigma gelatinosum; assembly: GCF_949748355.1. NCBI lineage: Eukaryota > Metazoa > Chordata > Actinopteri > Perciformes > Zoarcidae > Melanostigma > Melanostigma gelatinosum. Next base: position 6,582,806 of record NC_136656.1, read on the forward strand.
TAAGTAAAGTCATGGGCCGTAAAACCAAAACATTGGAGCTGAAAGACGGTAAAAAGTATTGTAGAGCTGCGGGGAAACTGCCGGCGATGCGATAACAAATCTGAAGCTCGGTCCGTCTTCATACCTTGAGAGACGCTTTGCCCAGGACAGTATCGTCCTGCCCGTCTGACTGGCTCACGCAGAGCACCCTCAGGTCCTGCGCCCCGTCCACCTGGAAACACAGCTCCTGTTTGACAGAAGGACCGCGGCGTTAACGCCGACGACGACGACAGCAGCGAAGCCACAACAGGAGCGTTCACGTCTGATTTAAAGTCTTTTGATCTCGTGTCGACTTTACTGCCACTGATCGTGTTTAAAGCGTGGCATGGTCTGGGCACACTGCCGACTTTTAAATCCTCCTGAAGCCTCACATCATGTCGGATGCTGTCTAGACATGAAGAAGTCATGTAACCACAGCCTGGACTCCGGCTGGCGAATCACCTGCCTTTCATATCAGTTTAGCTCTCTTCTATTTCACGTTTTGGGGCCAACTTGCATTAAATTATCTCGTAAAAGAATAACAAACCTGGTCCCAATGTGGGTTGAGGCTGTGGACTGATGAGTGTGTCTGAGCTTGTTTATCGTAAAACTCATAGCCGTCCACTTCCACACACACATACAGAGCTGAAAGACAAAGAACATCAACCTTTAACGAATTAGTTACTGAGCGTAGTTAAAAAGGATGAATAAAATACGACACATACAGGCTGGTTGCTGCAGGCCGCGAGCAGAGTGGACAGCCACGCTCAGAGTCCCACACAAAGACGTCTCGTCCTCTACTGGTGAGAGACAAAGACATCCTGAGGCTCACTGGGTTTAATCGTCCTGAACAAAAGTTGAAACTGAGCAAGATGAGAAGGACGTAGACAGTTTCGCAGGCCGGCATTAAAAGATCAAAAGCCCACAGAGTCAGTGTATTGTGTTTCAGACACAGGACGTGATGCGGTGCTGGGGGGGGAGAGAGGGCGGTGGATGGAGAGGCGGTTGGTCGTACCAGCGTGGGTGCTGTGGAGTGGTGGCTGCTGGGTCCTTCTCAGTTTCACACACGCACTGGTGAGGGTCAGCAGGTCTGGAGGGACAGTTTCTACGTCTGATAAACAACACACAGAAAATAGAGCCACCAATCAGCTTACAGAGGCCAATGGAAAGAAGAAGAAGAAGAAACACCACCAGTCTTGTCACCAATAGGCTTGTTAGTAATGACAGTGCTTCTTTCTTTTTGACAATTTACAGACTTTTGATTGTATATATGTACGGTCATTGTGTATCACCTTTAATATTCTGTTGTAATATTAATACAGCACAGGTCTGTTTGGCAGATCAACCTATCAGCTGTGAACTTACCGTCTTTGGTGAGTTTGTCAATGACTTCTCTCCATTCTTCAAGCTCATAGAGGGAGGAGAGGAGCAGAGTGTGACTCTGCAGGAAGGCGAAGCAGGTCGTTTTCATTTCAGCCGTTTGTCAGCATTCAAAACTGCAACGTGACTGGCAATGACAGGCGGTGTATATGCATGCGCGTACCTTGCCACTGGGGCTGTGCAGCTCCAGTGTGTAAACAGGGGAGTGTGTGAGCAGCGTCAGCTCCGTTTGCTCCAGTTTCTTCCTGCTACGAGCCGCAAAAGCCGAGCCCCTGGACCTGTTCTTTACACAAACACATATTTATATTTCACCCGTCTGTCAAATAAAAACCACCACATTCAAATCTCTCCGTGTATTTGCCAACATACTGCGTGTTGCCGTAGCTGCCGGCAGAGGAGGTGCATCTTGGTTCTTATGGCGTGCAAGCGAAGGTGTGTGTCCGGTGAACGTTCCTGGTCCGCAACCCAGCGGCGTTTGAGACCAGCGAGGGGCAGATACCAGCAGAACCTGTACTGTTCCTGCTTCCTGGAAGAATACATGCAGTGGTGTTTTTTTTGTTTTACTGCTGGCCCAGTAGACCCCATCTCCCACAAGCCCCGCTGCTTTTCTCCTGCTGCGCTCACCCTCTGCTTGCATGTTTGTTTCTCGTGCACAGCAGGAGGTCGGTGTAGAGGAAGAGGTGACGCAGGCTGCGTTCCCCGTCGCTCACATCCACCACGAAGCCGTCACGCATCAGCTTACGCCTCTGAGTGACGCACAAGCACAACACGTTCTAGGGTGTAACGCACAGGCAAGTGTTTGTATGTACATCTTGGCGAGATATTTCTGTACGCCTCACCATGCCGTGACTGAGCATGACCTCTCGTTTGCATTGTGAGCTCTCGTTGACACCAGACAGGAAGCTGCGGGACAATCGCAGAGCTTCCTGTAAGACGGCGTAATCGCCGTGCTCCTCCGGCGTCGTCTTCAGGAGGTCCTAACGAGATCACAGAGAGGTGGCGGAGTCAGAAACTAGCAGGAGATCCGACTCCTTGCCAAGTCCTGGGACTGTGCTCCAATTACAGTCCGTGAGAAATAATGCCGTCATCAAATTGTTGATGCAAACGCAAAAGAAGGACGAGAGAATAACAGTGGAAAAGGTTCAAGAAGGGACTCGTTATCTCACGTGCAGCACGAGTGTGGTCTTGGTTACTCTGTCCAAAGGCTTGTACAGCAGCGCTGCAAAGAACAAAGGCAACAATCAGACGCTGTCAGCCAACAAGGTACCAAAAAAAACGAATTTTAGAGTTTTTACCTTCAAATGTGTATTTGGTCCGAGTTTTGTTGGAGCCGTTGCTGGACATCATGCTCTGGAGAGGTAAAGTGAGAGTGGTTGGGATCACCTTGTACACCGCTTGTTACAGTAGGTGTGAACTCTGGATGTGAAGAGTTGGTGGTACCTGAGCCAGGGTTCGGAAGCGAGGGTCTGAGTGGGTGCACTTGCGAACAACTTTAACAGCTTCCTCGTAGTTTCCAATGAAACCACCGTACAGCCCGAACTGGTTCACCTGTGACGGCAGAATAACACCGTGATATGAGTGGGGGGGGGGGGGAGGGGGTGAAGCAGTATCCAAATTTGGTGATGACCAAAATGAATTTCAATTCTAATGACATTGTTAATTGCTGCATTGCTGTTGTTGCTGGAACCAAACATGTGAATGTTACTAGTTTCGCTTGTGCTTTTCCCTGTTGAGACAAGTAAAAAATGTCTGTCGTGAAAACGGCTTATGAATGTGATTCATTTGGGAAATAAACACGAGTGCTTTGCAAGATGAGCGAGATCATGTCTTCATGACCAGACAAGGGTAACAAAAGAAATCAGTGAAGTCTAGCTGGAGTGTTTTATGTCTTTTGAGTGTAAAAACATTTTGACTGTTACTGGATCATCAGTGTTGTTTATTAATCCCCAGGATTGTTAATTGGCTTCCAGCGTGGCAGAAGGTGTTTTCACTCGTTCGGCCTTTTCGTGAGAACACACAAACTGTGACGATTGACATCTTCCTCACTCTCCAACAGACAACACATTTCCTCATTATTATGAGTGCATGTCATTTGGTGCGCTAACTTAATTGCAGCATCACTCCACCCAGATGTGACCTGAGTTCAATCAGCCAAAATAACTGAAAACACCTGGGCAGGTGTGTGAAGCCACTGACGATTCCATTGCGAAACACATTTTATCCACGCGTTGTGGAAAGGCTTTAAATTCAACATTTTAACAACGGTTTTATACATAATATATACTGTAAATATTAACATCTCCCAAAAGTAACACTTTTTACAGTTTTCAAAAGGTGCAATGTGTAATATATGTCCAGAATTTTTGTTTAAACATTGGAGATTCTAGGATAGCAGTGTTATTTTAAGCGGCTCTCAGAGTCTCGGCAGTTTGGTTGAACTTTGCACATTCTTGCCAAGCCGTTAGTGGTTGGCTTTCTTTCTTTCTTTTTTTTAATAACATGACTTAAATGGACCACTAGCCAGATGTAATCAGTACTTCTGAACAACAAACTTTAATTTCTCCATCTTACAACAAACGACAAATGTCAACCGACGCTCGTCAGAAAACAACCAACAAAGTGCGTGAGAGGTTTGTAGCTTTCATTGTAAACACTTGAGATCATACACACAATATTGTATCATGGGAATGTCTTTTAAAAGCTCTACAGATACGTGGTTTGTTTTTGTTTTAGGCTAATGCTCATTTTTCAGCGTGAATAAGTCTAAATGTGACAATTCTTTGCCAAAACAATGACATTTCTGTATTTTTATACAACTTAAGAGAGGAGATGTGAAGAGATAAATGAATATTGTGTGAAAAATAATGTGAGTATGTTACATTGTGTGAGTTTTGGTGCCAAGTTAAAGATTCCTTAGGGGGGTTTGGTAGAACTTGGGGGGGATTTGAACTCATGACTTCAGTATTTTCAAAATCCTGGCAAAGATAGAGTTCAAACCATAAACTGATGATTTGGATTCAAAGCACTGGTCGTTGTGTTTTCACTGCTTTGCTTTCTGTTCACTATCTCCGCCAGGTGATCATGTCGCGTGCGTGCGCACCGCTGCGTCTGTCCGCGGCTAATCTCACGTTCTTCTGCAGCAACCTGCATTATATTTTGGTTGGCCAGTTACGGCTGCATGCTCAAGAACCTCTCGTGGTTGTAGTGAGTCACACGTTCTCTTTTTGTCGACTCCTCGCTCACTACTCTGTGTTATCACGAGTGCATCTCAGTCGCCCCAGCCGCTACTCAGACCCATGAAGTGTAATATACGACGAGTTTGAGGACAAATTGGTTGCATGCGTCGCTTCTTTTTTTAAGTTTGAATGAAATGTGTTTCAAGCTGCTTAAAAGCTCGTTGGCTGCGTACATCATCGGTTGCTCGTCAGCTCACTTCTATTGTTTTGTACGGTGTGTTTGGCGAACAGCAAAGGAAACTACCAGTACACACACATCAGATCGTATATGGCGTGTCTTACATGACGACTTCAAGCCAATCGCCTGCATTCATCGACGCTTGTTTTTGAGTTTGAATAGTTTGTATTCATTCATTCCCTTCATCTGGGCTCTCGTATGTTTCACTAACAGCTTCAACATGTGCTCTTTATCTTCTAATATCTAGAAGAAATATAAGTACAGCACAGGTTTGTCTGTTTGCTCTGATTTAATCCCCTTTACACACACACATTGCTGCACACACTCATGAAGAGAACTATCAAGAGTGCTACCTAAGCACAGGTGTCTTATAGGCTGTCATCAGGGGAATCGCTGCCTGTAGGGCCTTGTTCACAGCACACGCTCGGGGCAGGAAAACCACAGATGGAACTAATAGCATTAACGACGGCAGCACGTCGCTGGCACGGCTTCACTTTGGAGCCCTCGTTCACGTCATTATTTACACCTGTGATTTGCCGAAGTCAAAATGTGTGCTTTGAAATCTTGGTTTGGTTTTATTCGCAACAAAACAATATGTACTAACGTATACATGTAATAAATTGTATTTGTATTTGCATAAATGTACACAATACAAAACATTGTATTCGGTAAAGTCATGAGATGTATGGATGTGTTAAAAATAAAAACTGAATTATAATAAAATGAAATAACATAAAACAAAGCCTAAACAGCATGAAGAAATAAATGATATAAATATATATAATATTTATAATATATATATATGAAATTTAAAGAAAATCTAAAAAAAAAGGATTAATTTGTGACACCTGCCAGTGGATCAGTCTTAACGAGGTCAAACTATTTTTTTAATTCTTGTGGAAATTTGAGAGCTTTCAAAAATACCAAATATGTCAGGCTAAGTTATGGTGCCATAACTATGAAACAATGCACAGAATAAATAGCTCAATTTGATCGAATATTTCACGCAGCAGAATGAACTTTAAACACAACAATGACACAAAATTATTTAATAAAATCAAGTGAACATTTACGTCTGCTTTGGCTTCGATCAACTCCTGAGGGAAACATTTGTCTCTTTAGCTTTCAAATGCTGAGATCAGCGCTTATTTCTTCAGAACAGTGAAAAGTAGGTTGATAAGAGCGTTGAGAGTGAAACAAAACAGTGAAGTTGCAGACCATGAAACCAAAACAACCAGCTGAAAGACGGTAAAATGCTCTGGCAAGCTCATGGATTCCCTAATTGAAGCGTGACACAGGATACAAGCACTGGAAGTTAACATAGTTAGTGTCCAGGCCAAAATAAACAAGCTAAATTTGTTATTAAGATGTTACCAACAATGGTATTAAATTGTTGATAAATTGGCAACCCATTGACGGCGTCATTGTCTGGTTCGTACCAGCTGTGCACAGCGCATGCAGCTTTAGGACGCCAAGAGCCAAAATACTTTTTCTCGAGGTTTTAAATATGTAAAGTGACTTGTTCATCTGACAAAGCAGAAGCAGAAGTTATCTTCTTTCTTTGCGTCGGCATATCCTTTATTTTTGTTGTTGTAGCGTAGTTTCACACGCACATCCACACACACACACACACACGTCATCGGCTTCATCTACTGGACTACCGCTGGACAACAAACATGAATTCATGTACTTTGGGGGAAACCTTGCTGAGCACGTTTCTTGGCGATAGAAATGGACTTAGTGGATGGACTCCTTTTCTCTGTCGAGACCGACTAGAGAACTTACCATTTTCAGGAACAGGTCTCCCACCGCCAGATTAAAGCCCGTGTAGTTCATCTCTCCGTCCTGCTCGGGACCGGGCTCAGTCAGCCGGGCCTTCAGGCCAGAATAGAAGCTTTGGTGCATGTCTCTGATCTCAGGCACCTGGTAGAAAACAGTCTGGACCTGTCGGCCGGACAGAACTGGCTGGGAGGTCCCGGCTGAGGCTCGCAGAGCCTTCATGGGCTACAGGGAAATAGAAGATTGAATGAATTGAGCTGTACATGCCGGGAGGCTAAAGGTCAATTGTTGTAAAGCTAGCATTAGCTGTATTCATTGGCCCTAACCAGTCGCCAGGCAGGACTCCAGGAAGTAAATAAATAGCCTGGCACATTATCCACCATCAAACATATTAAACAAACAAGTTATAACATGTTCATTTGTGAGCTGTAGGTGCGTGTGTGTGTATTTGGACAGCTTTGGACAGAGACAGACCAGCTGTTTCCCACTGTTTACAGTCTTTAAGCTGGACTAAGCTAACCGGCTGCTAGCTGTAGCGTCCATGAGAGTGGCGTCAATCTTCTGAGAGGGAACAAAAGGAGAACCTCATCGATGATGGAGAACACGCCATGTGTGGTTGAACAATGAAGCTGGAGAACAAAGACATTGGATGTTCTCCAATGTCTTTGGAGAATGTCGTTCTCCAATGCAGCAAAGAGGAAGTTTAACCATAATATTGATTATGTTATTTGGGTTTTTCCCCTTTTTTTTGCAATATGGAAGAGCCCAGAGAATAACACAAGTTGAGGATTTAATGCTAAAATAAGGAAACGTCGTTGAATTTGTGTGTGTGCTTGTTACCATCAGCAGAGTCTCCAGCTCTCTGAGATAAACCTCCTCAGTCTCCAGGATGCCTTTCAGGACCACGAGCCTCCTCTCCAACATTTCCTTCGGGCTGCATAACGTCTGAAATCACAGACATTCAAGCCTTACACCAAAGTCTGTCTCAAAATACGAGGTCCAGACAATTCTCACTGCAAATGCCGCAACGGTCGACGTTAAGGATGAAAATCTAAAAGGTGAAGATGACTTTGAATCGGATAAACACTGACGATTGTCACGTCATCGCACTCAAAATGTATTTTCCTGTGAATGACTTTTTTTCAACATACTCAGCGAGAACAAGGAAGTCAATGTCAACAGAACACAACGGTTGGATTTTTGTGTTGGGTTTTGTTTCCTGTCTGTTTTAAAAAGCATTTTCTGACGGAATGAAGGTCCGAAATCAGCTGGACATTGGAGAGTCTATGACTCCATGTGTTCTTTTTTATACGATGTGGAATTCTTTAAAATCCACTCAAATGTAGGTCGATGGATAGCCAATAGATGAGAGAACCTTTGTAAAATATGAGGTATAACTCGAGGACCTGCTGGTAGCTTTCTTCTTCTCTACATATGGGATCCCTCTCTGTTGTACTGGTGTGCCTGTCATCAAAATAAAAACGTTCTACATCTGTAAAGTGAAGGAATGCAAACTCACGGGGGTGTCTGGCAAGTCCACGCTCTCGGGGAGGAGAGGAGAGAGCAAACAGGACACGGCCTCCTCCTGGAACACGTCCTCCTCCAGAGCTTCACTCTCCACTTCCACTACAACTGACACACAAACACACGCAACGCGGAGCATGTAGTAGTGGTGGTATGTTCATGAACCTTTTTCTACACATGACAAAACACAACGTCCCCCTCGCTCACCTGGTACATGCTGTGACTCCAGATAACGCAGAGCCTCCTGGTAGACGTCCATCCTCCTCAAATGCCCGCTGAGCTCTCCAGACGCAGCCTGAGAACGCGCTCAGAAAACTTCCTCTTTCTATAACGGGTGCGCAAAAAGGGGAAAACACGAGCTTCCGTTCTGTCCGGTAAACGCCGATGAGAAGTGGCACCTGCTGCTGTGATCCAGTCCCGCAGTTGCCCTTCACTTCCTGTAAATGAGCCGATTTCATCACACTGCTTGCAGAGTGTTTACTATCAAATCGTCACAACTGCATATTCCATCATCAGTTTCTGAAAGTGTGACTTGACCTAGTTGCTATATTACTGTACCACATTTTAATTCTGACCACAGCCTGCAGGGCGTAGTTTTTAAGCGTTAAAAATGTAAAAATATCTAGTAATACACACGTAAACCACATCAAAACACTATAGTTTAAGAGTAGAGTGACAATCAGTCTCAGTAATAACATTGAACAGGACCTACTGCATATTAGCAGCTCATGTAATTCACATGGAGTAAATATAAAAAGTGCACAGCACAGCATACAACCTATGGAAATGTAATTAATAGTGGTTTCTGAACCTGTAACCCCAAAATCATTCAATCATTTAAACCGAGACAAATACATCTTGTGTCTGTATGTCGATGTTCAATGTTTTTACAGTGCAACGCTGCCCTCTGCAGTGAAACAGATGCTAACACGGCTTCGTTTGTGCTCCTGTCATTCTTGTGTTTTAGCCTAATTAGTTGTTGTCGACACAGTTCACCATTTTTCTCTCTTTTTTTTTTGAATTCTCACTGGACTGAGGTGACATGTGAAACACCCTGAGGCGCCCATTGGTTTCCTGTTGGGGCCGTTTAGACGGTGCCACTGCTGGTTGTGGTTCGGGGTGCCATGAAGCCACATCTCTTGTATGTGCTGACACTCTGTTTCAGGGCAAAAATATCTTGTTGAACCATGATGACCAACACGTCACATTTAACTCCATAAAGTTGAGATCTATTCACATTTTTGAAGATGTGTTACAAATGTATGATGGGCATTTTGTCAATTGTAAATCAAAATATGTTCACTGAAAAAAGCATCATTGGTTACTTCGATTTTATTTCTGTCTGGTGTTTAGTTGTGCGAACAAGCTGCAATCTTGTGTTGTAGAGCTTTGTCTGTAGTTTACATGGATGATGCAATAAACCTTCAATGATATATTTTGGCCACTTGGGGGCAGTAGAAGCAAACCTTTTAAAGATGTGCTGGTGGCAAATAGTCTTCCGCATTCACATCCAGGAGTTATGGAGCAACATTTGATCATGAGGAGTGTGGTTTGTGTCCACCTTATGGACTTAAGTTGTGTATGTGAATCCAATTCAATTAAAAACTCACTTTTGCCTTTATGTGTGTCTTAAGGGATGTTGGATTTCTTTTGTCATTTATGCCAAAGCAGAGTATCTAAGAGGACTCTCTTTTTAAGGTCATGAAACCTTGATTACTGGGTTATTTTAACAGAATCCTAACCTGTTTCATTTTTTAGAGAAGAATCCGACAGACGTCTTGGACCAAGACTCCATGAATCTGAGAAGAACAGGCAACAGGAAAGGCTTTAGCAGGAAGTGCTTTTAGTCCTGTTGATTACATAGTTGACCTGAGAATCGAGTTCCCTTCGAGTGGGCGAGTCCACAGAGAGAAAGAAGAATGTTCCCCTTTCCCCTCATTTCCTCCCCTCAGTCACAGCTGCAACTCCTTCGTGTTTAAAACGGGGAAACTATATCAGGGATGACTGTTAAATAAACGTCACAAACAATTAATGTGAGTACTACATTTCGGTGCAAGAAATCAAGTGCAAGTGACTTAAAGGTGCTCAATAGACAGAGGCTGGTACACTTTACTATAACAATGCAAATAGTAGTTTCTGCCTCGTTGATGCTCTGAGTTTCACTCCTGTCCTTCCTCTGTCGCTCTCTTTTCTCTTTTCTTCCCCTTAAAGGGTTTTTTTGGGGGAGTTTTTCCTGTACCGATGTAGAGTCCCTGGACAGAGGATGTCGTATGTGTACAGATTGTAAAGCCCTCTCAGGCAAATTTGTGATTTTGGGCGATACAAAATACATTGAATTTCATATTTAGCACCTTTAATGATAATATACAACCCAGGAACTAAGCTAAAGAGCTAATGGTATGGACTTGGTTTTGATTTTACAACAAACTTTTTGTTTGATGTATTACTTTACAAAAATAAACTTCTTTAATTTTGAGATTGATGAATCTGAATACAACGGTTGGTGATATTGGAGAACATGGTTACTACGCGTGCAGCGTAATGTCTCAGGGAGACATCAATTATTGTTTCAATGTATGTTTTAAATCTCCTTTACTTTTTACTACTGAGTTTTATTTCTTACACTGTTTCTTTAATTGTTTTTAAATCTCCTTTTCTTTTGCCTTATGTTTTGATGCTTTTAATGGTTTTATGTGAAGCACTTTGAATTACCTTGTTGTTGAAATGTGCTATACAAATAAACTTGCCTTGCCTTACATGAGAAACTCCTGTTCATCTCCAACTTCCCTCTTTGTTAGTTTCAACTTCGCTTCCTCTTTGTCATTTCTCTTTGTTGCACGCTACCCTTTGAAATATGACCTGCTATAAAACTCGCATATCAAAGCGCTGAGTCAGCCTCTTACTATTCAAACTAATTGATGGCACACATTTGTGTTTGCTTCGTGTTTCAAACATACAAACTAAATCAGGGACGATCCCATGAACATCTATCAATGGGTGTAAATTTCACAGCAACCCATTAGTTTCAATCTCAAACATGCGGTGCCAACTGAACTGTGCCAAGGTCAGTCTGTTCGTTATCTGTCGTTTGCTGCTGAAGCAGGCGTCGAACCAACACGAGGCTCAATAACCGCCTTCATGAATTTTCACAAGGTGAGAAAAGAGAGAAGTGAGAAACAGCTGAACGTTTGTGATCGAGACTCAACTGGAGAGTTTCAGCTGGTTGACAGAACAATGTGATTATGTTGAAGCTGTGCAAGATGGAGCTTGTCATCTGAAACAGATATTATTTTATTGACAAACGGATCTCAAAGGTCAGACAAGAACCTGAGCTGTCATTCAGTATGAAACATGCAACGTGTGTTAACATAGTATTCCACTCAAAACTTCAGTGAATCTCAGGCTATGAACAAAAACAATCTATTACAAATGGCACATCATTATCATAAAACGTGTGGTTATGATGCCCAGTGCTAACTGCTAACGGTTGGTGTACATGTGATGCTGCTGTGCTTAAGTATACAGCTTGGTGGAGGCATGAGGACATTAAGAATACTAACTGCTACAAGGCAAACATGTCTTCTGGCCTCAACGGGCGTGTCCTATCCACGGACGACCTGTGTGGTGACCACTGAGTTGTGAGTCCCCTGGTTGCCCCTGATCTTCAGCTCACGGTTCATCTGGCACCACACACACGGGTAGCACCAGTACAACTTACAGCAGTCGTCACAGCACGAGCCCTGAGAGAGGGGGGGAGAGGGAGAGAGAGGGGGGGGAGAGGGAGAGGGGGGGGGGGGATAAATCCAAATGTTGGTGAAATGATCGACATATAGTCACAAGACAATGTTACTTGTTTATAAAGAATTTTAAAAGCGCACTGATAATATTGCATCTATTTTCTGAGAATAAATGAGCCTGGCTGCAGCTGAGTGGCTGCAGCTGAGTTGAGTAGTATTATTAATTCATATTTTTTTACCACTGGAGTTGGTGGAAACAAATTGTTCCAGCAGACAGATACGAAGCCACATTAGCATTAATTTGGAGTGTCAAACTGTGTCAAACTGGTGAATTATTCTCCTTTTAGCTTCACTCTGGTCTTGAGGTTAAAGAGCAGTGCAGAGTGAACCACAACATCATCTCGCTTTTGACCGAAATTACTCTAAATTTGCTTTTTACACATTTTTATAAAACTACGAAAAATGAAAACACAATTTCTGGACATTTTATGGCCGTAAAATAAATAATTTCTACTAAAATAATTCCTTTCAGTCAAACCTTGTTAAACGTATTGTGTCATGAGCTCTGTAACTTGAGCAATCGCAAACAATCAGTTGCTCGCCAAGCTCTGATAACAGCTCACATTTCAAAGGACTACGGGACAAGGCTATCAACTGGAGGGAAAGTTGATATTTGATGATGTTTGTATCCATGACTACTTCATTGAGTGCTTTACCGCGGGAGGAATGCTCTTACTGCAACGCCCTTCACACACACCGGCTCTTGTGCACATTATGTAAAGTGCACAAGTCCACATAAAAAAAGGAGAGGCCTTCAAAATCAGTGACGCAATGAAAATGAATCACAATTGTCCCCCAACACTGAAACTGATCGTGCCTGTTGTGATCGAAAAGTCCCCAGTGCTCTAGTACTTTTCGACTGTGACTTCCCTTATGTGCCTTACTCAATAACTATGTAGAATGTTCATTTTTGTTTGAATACTAGTGCTGGGCAAGTTAACGCATTCATTAATTAACACCGACAATTATTTTATCGGCGTTAACGCAGTTTTATTTTTTTATTTTGACAGTCCGTTGCACTCTGGCAGCAGTGGAGGAAGTCTTCAGCAGACTACGTTGATGCAGCGTGTGGGAGAAGTATAGTTGGATAAACAGAAGCAAGACAAGCTAACAAAAGCCAGAGAAGTGGAGACAAACTGCAGCTGATTAGTATTGATTCGTATTCGCATCGCGTTTGGTGTGAACGCATCTTTAGGATCGCAACGAATGACGGCATGTATGAGCCTCAAGAATGAGCTAAGAAAGTTAGCGGAAAGATTAATGTGAGACAACATCCGGTTTCTTCAGACGAACATCCGGGTTTTCAGAATAAGATATTTCAGAATAAGATAACAAAGTATGAATTATATTCACATGAGTATACACAAGTATAAAACATGCTACCTGCACCTAATACACCTAAATTGTGCGTAAAGCGTCTTTATTCTTTGATCGCTGGGTCACCATCATCACCTCGGAGTTACAGCATTATATTGATGAACAGTGGAGCTGCATTCACATGCTCTGACTGTCATGAAGACGCACATTTTTGCTGAAACGTGCTGAAACATGTTATGTTGGACAGCAGTGGAACGTTTCACATACAGTCACACACTGAGCACAGATAGTGACGAGATAGAACTGCTGCTGTGTAAAAGGAATACTGCTGTGAAAAAAAAACCTCATTTGCAAACCAAATGTCATTGTCCTTTTGTTCATATAGCAGTACTTTAAAAATAAAAGTGCACAATACACTACTTTTTTATTCATTGTTGAACTTTGCCATAACAATGCGATTAATCGCAAAAAATCCATGCGATTAAAAATTGTAATCGTTGCCCAGCACTATTAAATACATTTTTTATATAGCCAGATCACAACAGGAGTCATTAAGGTTCCCTTTCCTATCGAACAGTCTTATGTTATTTATCTTATTTACACGACGGCATGCCATTTCTGTCTCTATATGTTCGCGTGTTTACAATTCTCCTCGGCTCTCTGTATCGCGCACGGCGGAGTTCCGCCCCGATGCGCTCACACACACACACACACACACACAGAGACACGTGCGCGCACACAGGTGAGCACACTCCCACCAGCGGACAGAGTGGACGCGTCGGAAAATATGACGCGGGAACCAGCTGAAAAGCAGACAACAATATCTGCGTTTTTTTAAACGCTCCCATGTGGTGAAGATGGCAACATCTCGCTCTCCTGCGAGTAGCAGCCGGAGTAGCTCTCCTGCTCTGCTGAGTGGCAGAGTCACTGTCCATGTTCATCATGTACTTATAAGACAAATTCACATCCTCATCTCCATGCAATTTCATCATGATCAGAATTCCATGTCTGAGAGATATTTGCTGACAAAAGCAAATATGCACATTGACTCGTATTTAGAGAGAGGAAAGTGAGGAAGTGTGGCACCTTACAGCTGCACATCGGTTTAAAGGTAACCACCTCAACCAGAGCTTTTTTTAGCAGATGTCATGGGTAGTTTCTACTCAGGAACTTACTCACGTTCAGTTCACTGTTTCGCTGCGACTCGAGACATTAAACGACCCCACTCTTTACCTTTATGTTTCTGAGACTAAAACTCATCAATTACTACATGGAGTGATTTGTGGAGGAAAGACGAAACTCACACTCACTTCAACGGTCAACGGTAGATTTTCCAAATTACAAAAACCTAAATTATTTTAATGTTCTCACTCACATCTACGGGTATCAGTGGTGGCTAGAGTTCAATTGACCCTTCGCTAAGCCCCGCCCCTTTTTCCTCCAGCCATAGCCGACACTTTAAGCGTGCACCCACTCCCCGAATATACCCCCCCCCCCCTCCCCTCCCCTCCCCTCCCCTAAGCCGGCCTTACAGGGATGTTGTGGCGCTCTCTGATGCCGGAGCGGAGTATGCAGGACACCACACAGCAGACGTCCAGGAGTGGCATGCAGCAGCACCAGCCGAAATCACCGGCCGTCTGACACTGCATGCAGGGGAAGCACCAAAGACCGCAGCAACCTTGAGGGCAGAAGAGGAGAGGGGAAAAACAATATATGAATTCTGACTTTATGTGCTGAATATTGTGGCTAATATTGAACACCTAACACTGCATGAAAGCTCACTGCAACTCCACCTTCTGATGAGAATTGTGTGAAATACATCAAAAGCTCCAGAACAGCTACTAAATGGACCTCGTGGTGAGATTGTTTTCTGAACAGATGCCGCTCTGCCACTCATGTTTTTGATTGAAACCACAGGCTGATGACCTCATCCTGTTGAGCTAAATGTCAAAGATTGGTGAGCAACATCGTTGTGGGGCTGACTTACAGGTGCCCATGTCACTGCAGCAATCGCACATGCCAGTGCTCCATGTGCCGGGGCTTGATTGTGAAGTGGTCATCACTGTCACCACGTGGGACGGCTGCTGGTGGACGACGGCCATGCCTGGAGGATACAAAACAGAAATGGAGAAACCGGGAGGGGGCACAGGGGACTTGTCCGTACACACTGGAATCGCTGGCATTCTTATACTTCGTTAAGACAGGTGCATGCTGGGAAAGGTGACCGCACCTCTGCACTCATTGACCATGTCTTTATAATCTTGCAATCATATTCCTTTGGGTTAGAATTAGTTAATGTATCTTCACAGTCGCACATTCATAAAGCTATGAATGGTCATATCATGTATGTTCACGCAGAGGCCTGCAGCAGTGTCGCCCAACGCTGTGTCCCAAAGGAACAAGATGTCCTTTGTGCAGACGCTGCCGGAGGGACTATGGAACACATACGAATGTGTAGTTGAGGTCAGGGGTTGAGCAGAGTCATTAGAATACAGATGGTACAAAGCCTGGGACTGAGCAAAGCTTAATCCAAACAACGCTCATGCACCAAGAATTGTCAATGAAAAGATGTAGGCCGTTAAACCGTCTTCATGATGAGCTTTATGAGCGGAAGAAGAGCGGCCATTAGGTCCAAATCCAGTCTCTCTTGTGTTCTGTGGGTGTTCGCGACTGAGTTCATTTTTGTGAGAATCCTGTGGTTTACAGTATTTCTGCCTCAAGGTGTTGTGGGATATTTAGCTTGCAGGACACGTGTTCTTGTATGGTTACTTTATCCATCAGCAATATTATTTCTGAATAGTATGTAGTTCAGGTGTCCAGTCTTACAATAAGTCAACAAAAAATAGAAATGATATCTGATGCCACACAATCAATGCAGTTAAGATGGCCACCTGTTTGTGCATGTGCTTTATGTTTGCACAATTTAAATACTTTATAGTAAACTTGAATGTATGCTTGAATTATTTGATAGTTCACTCACTATATAAAAACCAGTTGTGTAGCATTAACCTAATTAGCTTGGCCGTAATATTTTGCTCATGTTAGCTCTGTCAGATGTGGCACTTCAAGGTTCAAATACAACCTTCAAACGCTAAATTTTGAATATAATTTATTTTCTGAAACCTAACAGCAGCTCCAGCAAGCACGACGTTCCTCTTTCTTTCATTCCGTCACATATAAATCACAAATTCATCGTGGGCAGAGTTTCAGAAAGATTCAAGCTAGCTAGCAAACATTGGAGCTAAATTCAGAAATGCAAGCTAACGTTAGCTGCTGACATGTGCTGACTATTTCGGGTCAATTTTAAGTTTTCATTTTTTACGTTATTTTTACATTATTTGGCAATTTTCCTAACCGACTGGACCCGTGCTCAGTTTTTAATATCTTACAAAAAAACGGTGGAGCTCCACATAACTGTTAATGCATATTTGGTTCAATTAATTCGGATCAAGCTAACGTTAAGCTAACATTCATTTGCCACTTAACGTTAGCTAACTGACGTTAGCTTTACCGTTGCATTCCTTGAAGTTGTAATAAAATCAGGGTGAATCATTAAAAAGTGCGACACAGGAAATTATGTGAAGTGACCCATTGCTCTATTGAAACTGCAATGTAGCAAATATAGCAGTCAAATAAAATACAGTGTTTTATATAAATAGTTTTATTCAAATACGACCGACAGTAATTGCGATTTTACACTTTAAGTACACTTTTTTTTGTTTGTTTACGGAATGGAAAGTTATGATTAATGTGGTCACGCTGTGCGCTAGAACAAGAGGTATGAGGAACTCAAAGCATCGCCTTTCTAACGTTGATTAAAAGTGCTTTATCGTTTTTTGTTCCTGCAACTAGCAAGTGTATTACACCTCATATTACATTATTATAAGCTCCCTACAGCCTCAGCATCAGTCAAAGACTAATTCTTGTTCTATTTACGCTAAAATAAAATACCTTTTCTTACCTTTTATCTGGTTTCCGTGAGCTGTGTAAAGAATCAAGAGACGGTTTTGTCCTTTCAGCACCGAGCTAAAGTGTGAGTGGCTTTGTGTTTCTGTTTCTCGGTAAACCAGTCCCCCTCTAATCCCTCCCACATGTGCATCGTAAATGATGGCGCAAGGTATAAAAAAAGAAAAAGAGAGACTGACAAATATCTGTTGACCCAACAAGCAGGAGTTTGCATCTGACACGTTCAAGCGGATGAAAGTGCATGAAGATGCAAACGAACAATTTGCATGAGGAACAAAAACGAAGCAGACCACCCACAGTTATCAATTGATACATCTTTATAAAGCATTGTTAAGTGTTTAGTTTTATTACAAACTACTCCCTGTGTAAAATGATATGGTCATGAAATAGCAAAAAGGAGGATTTAGGATTACTATTCCTGAATGGCTGCTATACTATGAGCAGGATTAATATTGTCATGCTGGATCAAAGAGTAAGATATGTGAGAGGCAGTGGTGTGTGTGTGTGTGTGTGTGTGTGTTATATTAACATTAATATTACAAGAGGAAACACATCCTGCATCTGAAAATCCCTCGTCTCGTAATAATATTTCCATTGTTTTTTTTTTGCATACCCTTTTTAAATAAAATGACAAATGACATAAACAAATGTGAAGTTGAGGGCATGTGAGGACAGCCTGTTGACACCACCTGCAGGTCTGTGGATTCATTGTAGAGAGACAAAACCAATACATAACCATACATCAGTTTTTGCGAGGACATGTGTGTTGCCGAAAAAAACCTTCTGCACATACAACAACAATAAACCCTGGTTTACTGAAAAACTCAGGCAGCTTCGTCAGGCCAAGGAGGAGGCTTACAGAAGTGGGGACAGGATCCTGTACAACCAGGCCAGAAACACACTGACGAGGGAGATCAAGGTAACAAAGAGGAGATACACTGAAAAGCTGGAGAACAGGTTTTCAGCCCCCCCACCCCCACTGAGGCCAATCACCAACTACAATTTTAACTTGACAGGATAAAAACAGAGGAACTGGGTTGAACACACAGCAATCCTTGAATAATTTCTGAACTGGATTCATACAGGGATCGCCCCTCTGTTTCACTTTTACTGATACTTACTTCTTCAACTCTCCTGAATAAAAACAAAAAAACAAAATACTCTTTGACATGTTCAAGTCACACCTTTCTGAGTCTGAGGGCTGCTTGGTGATTTCACTGAGCCTTCTGCAGTTTCAGAAGCATCCTGGACTGAGATGTAGGGAAGATGAGCACACAGCACGTTCTTTCTCAACGAGGAGGATCCCAATCTCAACGTTGAGGAATGAGTCATCATGATCCGAGTCCTTAACAAATAATAAAAATGTAAAAACACAATGACATTTCTCATTAAATAACTATCAATAATATTAAGCAATGTAGCCTAGTTACAGGCGAATCAGACGCATGAGGGAAGGTGTGAACATTATTCTATAAAACTATGCTCACAGGGTTCATCAAATAATGGTGACAGTTCTAAATTATGCTGTGATTGTCCTTCTAGATGAGGGGTGGGCAAACTTTTTGGCTCGGGGGCCACATTGAGTTTTAAAATTTGACAGACGGGCCGGGCCAGGAGCAGATGAATGGAGTGTTTGTGTGAACTCATATAAATTACAAGTAAAAGCCATGACCTAGAAAGTAACTTGCATCTAATTTCAGTGGGAACAGTGTTGTTGGTCACCCTTTTGAACCAGTGCATCAACGTATGGTGTCAGTTTTGGGTGTGGCAATTCTCAGAACTAATATAAATTACAAGTAAAAGCCATGACCTAGAAAGTAACTTGCATCTAATTTCAGTGGGAACAGTGTTGTTGGTCACCCTTTTGAACCAGTGCGTCAACATTTGGTGTCAGTTTGGTTGTGGAAACTCTCAGAACAGATCTGAGGTGTTCATCAGTTAACTGGGATCTTACACGGTATTTTTTTTATTGCATAAATGCATATTTCATCATGCACTTACTTATTTAAGCAGTCATTTTCTACTACAGTATACTTTCTGTGTCATGTCATTACATCGGCTGTGAAAAACAATGCAAATGCATAATGGACATGTACCAACCTTGGTCTGTTCAGAAAGATGTGCCAACAGCTGCCCAACGATTGAAATATGTTGATAAGCTGATGACTGTGCCGATCAAGGCTTTCGTAAAATTCCTGCTTGAGATTCTTGACCACTATCCAGTTGAACTCCATGCACACCTGTAAAGTACAGAGAATGCTCCAGTATCACATTTCAAGACTAAATAATACTTTGCCAGTGGGCACCAGCGTGAGGTGAAGCCACCTGCAAAGTAGTGCTGGAAAAACACAAATAAATGTCCTTGAATTTTTGATAAGTGGACCTTCATTCAGGGCATTAATGGAGTTAAATGTGCACAAACATTCTTGGTCTAAACAAGGAAACGGTACAGTTCTAAGGTAGCTCCCATGTTTTAACCTGTAATGTTTTAACAGGTAACCCCTTTTCCCAGTTATGAACTCACAGTAATTGCACTGCCACTGCATTATTCACAAGAGCCTGTAAAAACAAGAACAAGAAAACTATTAGCTCAACATTAAATTCAACAACCCAGTTACATGAACTCCACTGCAAAACGTTACCCAGCCTCTGCTAATAACCAACTAATGACCTCGTGCCTTGAGAAGCTAGTTAAGTTACTGCTATAAATGCAATAAATAACTCCTGTGCAACCTAACCAAACACCATTTTGAAAAGCTAATGTAACGTTATCGTCAGCTAGCTTAAAACACAGCACATGCAAACACGTGTTAAAGTTATAAACTGGAGCCCACAGAAAATCGTTAGCATGCTAACACTCAGCTAACGTTAGCGTTTAGCTTAACGTCACTTGTTGAAACAAATGCTCCCAGAATGATATCTAACGTTACAGTTAGTGATGGTGAGATGAAGCCTCATGAGGCATCGAACCACTTCAGCCAATTGGTTCGAGAAAGGGTTCATTTCTCGAAGCTTCATGTGCACACGATACCACCTACTGGCCAAGTGTATAATCACAGGCAGCTGTATCTGAACCACATAATGTGATGCATTGAATTTTTGTGTCTGTTATGGCTGTTGGGAATGACTGAATTACAAAAATGTATGACCAAATCATTTCTGTACATAAATTATCACATATGTGCATAATAAAATATTTTTTTAATGTATTCTGTGTGTGTACATTTTCCCAAAATGGTAGTATCATATGATATGGCAGGTTGTGTAATAATGTTATTATGTCACTTTAGGAAAATGGCATGGGCTTAAGCAGGCAGAGGACAGTGAAAGTGCTTGTGGAACTAGGAAGAGGGGACTGAATATGCTTGTGTAACTTGGACAGTGATGTACAGGACAGGGGACATTTTATTAATTTGTATTCAGAAAGAACAGTTTCTCAACAGTTTTTGGTTTTAAACAATTCCTTTTGTTTGACACAACCTCTCCGGCCTTTGAAAACACCCTTTCACAGGCTACAGAAGATGCTCGCGTGCACAAAAACGCAAGAGCAACTCTATATAAATTTTGATACAGGAATTTTTGCCTCTCCCAGTACTCCAGAGGCTAAATCTGTACCACTTCCCGAAGCAGTCACGTGGTACAGCCGGACAGCGAGGCTTCGGACGTCATCATTTCTGGCTCCTCCCCTAAATGAAGCAAGCCTCGACACGCGCTTCAAGGAAACGCCCCCTCCATTACTCGACACACGCTTCGAAGTAGGGGCACATCTCGTAACATCAACAGTTACAGTCAATATGGTGAGAGTTACACACTCACCATTCCACTTGGTTCAAAGTTGTTTCAGAAATCCCGCAGCTCCGTCAAAGCCAGAATAGGTTTCGCGGTCGGATGCAGGCCGAGCAGACTCCTCTGGGCTCGTCACTGCGCTGCACACGGCACTAATGCTTAATCGAGTGAAAATTCGGGTTTACAGTGGGGGCCACATCAGCATCACGGTCGCCCTCAAAGGGCCGGTTGTAAATGTAAGACTGTGTAAATGTAACTACTCCTAACATATTGGTAAATAACTGTCTCTGCATTTGATTATTGTTTTTTTCAAGTGTAAAAAGATTGTACATGCAGTTATATTGATGTAAAATATATTAAAGCACATTTCTGTTATAACTTAAATCCTTTTAATTGAGGGGTAAGCAGCCAAAGAGCTGCTTCTATGACTGTGTGTTTAAGTATCTCATCATTTCGACTTTCTATCTCATAATTATGACAATGGGGATATTTGTATTATCAAGTCTAACTTTTAATTTCACGGTTCAGTCAAATTCGACACATTCCTGGCCAATAAAGCTGATTCTGATTCTGATTCTGATACGGGACTGAAGCTGAGGACTCACCACGCCATGCTAGCGACCCTGTGAGGCTGCGGAGATTATTACACAGGTGAAAAATATAGTTTGGCCTGACAGTGGCTCGGGTACATTACCAAACCGGTTCAGGCTCAGGTGTCCAAAGGGGTCTGGCAGGGATAGCCCCAGGGCCCGGCTCCTGTCACAGGCCCATGGACGCCCAAAGAAAATCCCACACAGGTGGTTTTGATTAGGTGTCGGTGTGCGCACACACACTGATGTCTCCCTCTGCTGCCGGCTTTGATGCAGGACAAGTGACCGCTTTACAATTAGTACTGTGAGAAGGAGTCCTGGCACCATAATTAATCAAAGCAATTTGATATAACCTGAGCATGTTCTCTTGATTCTCAATCAATTCTGCATGCAACCCAGTAGGCCTCTGATTGGCCAGCTGTTCCTACTCACACCAGAAGGGGGCAGCATAGTACAACACATAACATCTGTCTGTTATCCTGTCACTGCTCTGTGGGAAGGTGAAGTGAAGTGTAAATTAAGAGAGAGAGAGAGAGCGAGAGAGAGAGAGAGCGAGAGAGAGGGAGAGAGAGAGAGAGAGATTGATCCGATTGAGTCAGTCTTCAGTGAGACAGCAGTGAGAGTGGATCATGCGGCGGACAATATCTTTATCCCATCAACTCCACTGGCAAATATCATCTTCATCATCATCATCATCATCATCATCCTATAGATCCAACCGATCCCAGTTGAGGAATAATGTCAGCAAACAACACCACTGGGTCAACACAGGTGGGCGACTATACCTGCGTGCGCTTTTACGTGTCCACCGTGTCCTTCTCGGTGCTGCTCTTTTTCAACCTCGTCATCAACTGGACCATAGTGCGCGTGGAGCGGCTCCGGAGTCACGCCCGCTTCGTGCTGGTGTTCCACCTGCTGGTGTCCGCCCTGGTTCACCTGGGGATGAGCAGCGTCTTC
Source organism: Melanostigma gelatinosum (assembly GCF_949748355.1). Classification (NCBI taxonomy): domain Eukaryota; kingdom Metazoa; phylum Chordata; class Actinopteri; order Perciformes; family Zoarcidae; genus Melanostigma; species Melanostigma gelatinosum. The sequence continues at coordinate 6,605,334 of NC_136656.1, forward strand.
TACTACCAGATCCACCTGGACGCGCGGCCGGTCCGCTCCGCGTGCCTCGCCATGATCACCGTTTTGATCAGCAGCGCCTCCAACATCCTGCTGACGCTCACGGCGATGGCTTTGGACCGCTACTGCGCGGTGTGCCACCCGATGCGCTACAGCTCCGCCTGCGCTTCGGGCCGCTGGCCCTGGCTGCTGGGCGCGCTCACCTGGCTCGTGGCTTTGGGGATCCCCCTCAGTCTGCTCCTGCAGCCGGACTCCCGGGCCTATAACGGGGCGTGCGGCCGGGATCAGCTGAGGAAAGGCCAGCTGCAGAAGGTGCTGTTCATAGGTCTGTGCACGCTGCTCATCCTGTACAGCTACGTGCGGATACTGGTGGAGGGGCGGCGGTTGGGGGTGGTGAACCGGCGCAACCGGGCCGGGTGCAGGACGATCGCGCTGCACGGGAGCCAGCTGGCGGTTTACATCCTCCCCAACTTTGTGAACTTCGTGCTGACGGTGATGATCAACCGGAGGCTCATCCAGCCGGAGACCAAAGAGCTGTCGGCCGTGGTTATCTTTGCTTTCTTCAGCCTGGCGCAGTGCATTGCGCCGGTTGTTTACGTTTTGCGTAAAGAGGAACTTCTGGAGCATTTGAGTCACAGGTTCCCCTGCTGTTCCCGATACTTGAAGAGTTTCCTCGGCTGGACTGTGCGCGCCAGTTGGCCACACACCCAACACATAACACGGTACGTCCCAGCCTCCATTAGAACGAGTCTTTACTTAAAACCAAGGTACCATTTTCTCTTTTGGCACCGTTTAATGGGAGCAACTTTTGGGTTGCCAGTCTGTGTAAAACCGCACTTGCTGGTGAGTCACTAATATATCAATTGGTGGCATTGTTAACAACTTGGCAACCCAAATTTGGCATTCTGTTTTACAATGATGAATAAAACACACAATTATGTATTAACCATTAATAACAACGTGTCAGAAAATGGTATCAAAGTGGGCTGAACGTCTGAGCACGTGCTCCTTTACAGATTCATGGGGACGTTTGCATATAGAGGAAAACATACCAGTGGAGGAAACAAATCGATTAAATTTCCACTCCTGAAGTTAACACTGTCACATGAAGTGATATGAAATGACAGTACAGGGGAAATACCTAAATTCCAAAACGAATCGGTTTTTTTTTCTGCTCTTGCACAATAAGCAATAACCCACAAAAACCTAGATGATGGGGTGAAGCAGAGCAATGTATCACTCTCCTCTTGTGCCCGCTTTATTCAATTTGAATGTTTGACCTGAATGTCGGTTAACCAGAACACACATTCACACACAGGTCATAGGCAGTTTTTGGGCAAATATGCTCATTGGCACCTGTAACTGTGGTCTCATAACAGACGTAAGAGTTTTACCAAACAAAGTAAATACACACAGGCTCCTAAAAGATCTGCTGCTTTCATTGTTTATCTTAACGAAAACACTTAACATTCAAATATCAAATCCAAGTCCAGATACTTAAGTAAAGTGTGAATTCAACAGCAAAAAAATAAGTAAAATCTCTTTGAAGAAGGTGATTAATGACAAGATAAGGTCACTTGATTGAAAGAACGTTGTGTAAGTAAGTGGTTAAATATCACTATGACTACTGCTACTATGACAAATTAAATTGGGCATTTCTTGCACGATACGAGGATGATTTCATAGTCAGAATATTTCCCTTGTAAGTGTTGTACATTTCCCCACAACACCACAGAAAGGGGGCACATGAGCTCATTATAGGGCTCATTCAGGTTCTTTTTTTTTACTCTCTTTTTCCCCCTCAGGGAGTGAACACCGACAGCACAGACGATCACCTCCCTACACGTCTCACAAGTCCCAGAGGAGGAGGAAACGAGGCCGTTGTCGGGTCAGGAGTTCCTCACATGACTGAGACTCATGTCAAGGAGGTACAGACTTTGCTTGATGGGGGAAAAAGTAGTTCCAGGATCCTGACCGCCACTTCAGGAACATTTGGATAAGTGGCTCAGCTCGGACCGGAAAGGAATGAAAGGTACCGCCTTGGACACGATAATCCTGTATAAGGTTTCTTCTGCACCAGAGGAGGCTAAGATCTGATCTTGCATCATTGTCACCACAAGACATCAGCACGTTGCTCTATTTCTGACTTTGTATCAGTGGAGCACTCATGCTGATTCACATCGGAGTGGAAAATGTGGCCGACAGCAGAAGTCGGCATGGGTTTCACAAGAAGTGGGCAGTTTTCTTCTGGTACATTTTCCCCGAGAGAGGACACACGCGCTTCGCTTTCTCTAATTCGCTGAGAATTACATGAGAAGATCGACGGCACTCTCTATGATCTGTATGGGGACGGATGGACAACAACGTTGTTGGTTTCGAGTATCAATAAGAGGAAAATCAAGATGATCGATACCCATGAAAAATGGATCTATCTCACGAATGATGACATTCTGGGCACAGGAACGCACAGCAGTCATCTAGGTAGTTCATTTCAACACAAATAAAAACATGTATTTACCGTTAAAGGCATTTTTCACGTTTTAACACGCATGTGATTAAGTAAAAAGAATCGTGAGGAAAAAATGCCCAATGTTTGGCAAATTGTTTGGTGGTCATTCAATATTTTCAGAGGTAAACAAATGACATTTCTCTCCTCCACCTGATACAACAGCTGCTCTGAATAATAAATGACAAATATGAACATCAATATCATGGTCCGGCTCTGGTATGTATTTGATCAAAAGTGCGTTGTTGAACGGTTGCTGCTGAGCTCGTCAGTTTGGTTTTAGTCAGACGGAGAAACACTTTCTGGGGAAATTCTCAAAGCTTGAACCGCAGCGCTTGTGAGGCGCCAGCACCGCCCTCACCATCTCTCAGTCTCGCACCCAGCAGCAACACTTATCAAGTCAAAGTGCATACAAGTGAGCAGGATGGAGCTTCCTGTTAGTTCAAAAGCAGGCACAGAAAGCACCCAGCAGCTCTCTGGTGCTCTGGTCCTCTTAGGCGTTAATGCCCTGGAAGAGAGAAGTGAAAGCAATGTTGCAAGTTGTTGTGTTTAGAACAGAAACAGGAAGTCAGTTTGGCGGGAAGGTGAGTAGAGGTGCATCAAACGAGGGGTTTTTGTTATCTTTTTTTTTGCTGAGTTTCATTAATGTTTTTACAAGTTACGAAAGCTTGAACAAGGAGACACCAGAAATACATATTTAAGAATCTGGACTTTACAGAGACAAGAGTTGTGTTGAAACTATATTCAAGAGACAGGAAAACAGACGGATGAATAGATACTTTATTTATTAATCCCAACAGGTAGAACCACAAAGCTCAAAGTAGATCTGCACAAACAATGACTCCAAACAGTCCAGTCACTATCGGATAACACGAGAGGCATTCGATCACGTCGCTTATTCAAGCACGTGTTCAGTCAGAAGCTAAGCGACTTAAAAGCAGCAGTTTGTCACTGTACGAGTTACAAAAAGGAAAGAATGTGCAGATCTAGTTCAAGTTTTCTGGTGGCTTTGACAGCAGGTTAAAACAAGAAATGACTTCCTTAAAGTACCAGCTATGTAGACTAACAGTTAATATCTTATAATTACAGTTAATGATGCCCGATTATTAACTTAAGTCACAACAGGAAGAGCATCTGCAGACCGGTTTCTAAGGCAAAAGGTTTTTGCTTCTGAACGTTTCTGTGATGAGCACTGAGTGAGATAAATTCACATGCAGAAAGGCATTTTAATACCCCACACTATTATATATACATCAACATGTGAACACAATTCAGACACGGGTAGACGTCAAACTGTCGTTTGAGATACCGGTGTGCATCAATGGAAAAAAGCTAAAAACGGATTCATTCCTCTGTTAACTGGCCTCTTGATCTCAAAGCTGCATTTATTTTCCCACGAACGGACAACATAACGGGTTAAATGGTGAGATCAGATACAGTCATGAAGGCTGAGACACAAAGTAGATGCTGTGTGTAAAAGCTCCATGCACACACACACACCGGATACATTCAATCATCAGCTGTTCCAGATACACGTGGTCATTTGTGAAAATACAGCTTTTTCTGTCATGTTGATTCATTCTCATTTCATATAGATTCAAAATTCCAGCCCAAACTCTGGCCGCCTCGAGTCGGCAATAAATAAATAAGTGACAGAAAACCTGGTTCACAAAGACGCCTGAATTTGATGACAACCGCGATACGAGGACGCCGGTGTGTGTGTGATGGAGCGGTTATGGCGATAACAACGTCTTAAAGAGAACTTGGCCTACAGGAGCCTGAACGTGGCTAGAGATACGAGTGAAGAAGAAGCAAACGGAAGCGTACTGGGGGTGCGTTTAGAAGCCCAGAGGGTGAGGAGCCACCACTCCCCCGTTCTCCACCACGGCAGCAGAGATGGCCCTCAGGTTCCTGAAGAGATGTCTGGACTCACCGGAACTCAGGCTCTTGGTGTTCCTCATGATCCTCTCGTGGGCCTGAGGGACGGCGGAGCGGTAAATGAAATTGTTTTAGAGTTGCTCGATTAAAAAAGGTACAGCCTCCTCATATGAGACATGTCTGTCAGTGTCTCTGGCGTTGACTGTAGGATCTTACCTCCACACACCAGGTCTCACACAGCATCTTCTCATGCAGAGCTGAGGCACTGCCCTGACTCAGAGAGCGTGAAGCTCTGCAGGAGAGAGGGAAATAAAAACACGCAGAAGAAATGTTAGTTTAGACCACAGAGAAGCTGCGTGGGAGTGTGAAACAAGAGAGAGTGAAACTGGGACAGAGAAAGACGGAGACAGAGTTTGATAATTATGTTCTCGTTTTAATGTTTGCATACCTGGACAGGACCACCACCATGGCGTACAGGTCGATGGCACAGTCCGCCACTCTGCTCAGGACAAATTGTTCATCTGCAACAGAACGAGTCGAGTTAGAGATCGAGATGGTTTGTTTCGAGGAGAAGCATTCCCAACGTCTGAAATGATGCCAAACCTGCACCAGTTGGGGATTTTTTTTTCTTCTTTCTACTGAACACCCACAGGGTTTCCCCTCACAAACACACACACACACACACACACACACACACACACAAACACACCAATGATCTTCTTTCCGTGTTTGATCAGCAGCTCCTCTGTGATCGCTCCAAACTCTTCGATGGCCTTAGTGGTCTAGAAATAAAACGTAAATCAATCAAAAAAGAATCAAAAAGGTAACAAAGCAGAAAAGCCCCCCCCCCCCCCCCGTCATATCATGAGCAAATCATAACTCTTACAATAGAAATGATATCGCACACAAGACAAGTTCAACGCACCAGTTCTCCGCTGTGGGCCAGCTCAGGATGTACGGTTCCCCGCAGCGTCAGACCTGTGCTCAGACCGGCCTTCCTACAAACGACAGAAGAAGAAGGCCGTGCTCTACATACAAGCAGAAGAATGTCACAACATTGGAGGAGTTGAAGCCAGAATAAACAGCACAGCTTCTCCTACCACAACACTTGGGCATTGTGCAAACACACGGTTTAAAACTGTCTTATGTAAACATCTGTCTTATGTAATATTTTATTTTCGTGTGTGTGTGTGTAGTAACGCCCTAACGCAAGGAATCCAAATTTCACTTCACAGGTCCTTGAAGGCAGACTCGAATCAATAAATTGCATCATGTGTTGTGCATCGCAGGGGAAGTCCCCGTCTCCCACCGCTGAGGCGCTTTAGCACTTCCTGTCCCCCCTGACCGGAGGGGACAGAGTGAGAAGTGAGACCAAACCTTTTGGCTCTCTTGGTGAGTTCCCCAGCGAGCAACCCGGCGTTGCCGATGGGGTTCTTCAGGGCCTTCTGTAAGCTCTTCAACTGGTTGCCAGCGTTCTGGAGGGGACAGACGTGGTTCATCAGTGTCTGTTGCTTAAAGTGCCCGAAAACCTTTTTTCTTTATCAGCTTAAAAAGGGATTCAAACCCGCAGATCCTTGGTGTAAAACAAGAAAAAGGAAGTTGCTTCATGATCACCGGTTGGTAAACCCACAAGACTCCACGACCAGAAGCAGGCAGAAATCACTTCCTCTCTACAGAACCGCTGTGATTTTCCCACAAACACATCGTCGGATCACAAAGTCTGAGAAAGAAACGGCAAAGACGTTTGAATTCACCTGGAAGCCGTTGAGTGCCACGAAGAGCCTCAGGATGTCGTTGGTGCCCTCGAAGATCCGGAAGATTCTCAGATCCCTCATCACTCTCTCCACTCCAGCTTCCTGAGGAGGCGGATTCACAAAGATGATGATTCGATTTGCATATTCAGCAACCGGCACGAGGCATAAGCTGTTATTTATCATAACCCGCGTAGAGATGACAGTTTGCTGTCAGCTTCTCTCACAAGTTAAAATTAGGTAGCGAAAAACAACAAACAGGAACAGAGACCATCTATATTCATCTCTGTGTTTTGAACTGGGCATGTGCAAGACACCGCTGACAGCAGCTACGGTTCAGGAACTATTCAGAGCCCGGTTCAGTTGTTAACTTTCTAAAATGGCTCCTGGGTTCTTGGAGAAGTTGCTGGAGTGATAACGGGCTTCTGAACCCAGAAGAGGGACAGTTTGGTGCCAGGGAGGAAGTCCTTTAAAGACCCAAGTCAAGTTTCTAAGTTCAAGAAGCAGCTTTTTAGGAATTCTAAGCATATGGTCGCATCTGTTTTCTTCGACAGGCTATCAAATGCTAAAACTCAACAACTTGGAAAACAAAGCGATGAAACCATCAGAATGTGCATTTGTCCCGTGCAGCTTCTCTGTGGCGTTTGAATGAAACAGGACGTGGAGCGAGCACTCACCTTCATGTAACCCATGCCACCCATGACCTGAATGCACTCGTCGGTCACGGTCCACGCTGCCTCCTGCGACGAGTCAAACAAACAAAAACAACAAAAGCACAATCGCAGACCATCTTAAATCAGGAAACAAGCAAAGACGCAACTAATTCCTCTTTCTACCACTCACAGGAAGCGGAACATCAGAAGTATTTTTAAAAAGAGGTGCTGTGTTCCCCCAGAGCACTGATGAGTGTACCAAGTTAACAGTTACAATAAATAAAAAGTAGACGCAAAATAATGCAAACACTCAATTATAGGAACTATGAGCTCCTCCGGTATTCATGTTCCGCCACTGAGATCTTACGGAGGCAAAGATCTTGCTGATGGCCGCTTCTATCTGGAACTCCTTGGCTCCGCTGTCCATGTTGCCGCTGATCATGTAGGCCATCGCCTGCAAAGAAGACACGGAAGTAGGACGTCAAGCATGAACTTGTTCAGCGCCAATACACGACGGCGCAAAAGTGGTTTAATTTGTGGAGAATCTTTGCTCAAAACGTAAAACCAGCTGTGATGAATGTTAATCCCACTCGACCGACCTCAGTGACGTACTGCAGCATGGTCATGCGAGCCACCTTCTCCTGGATGACTCCATAGTTGTGGATCTTGCTCCCAAACTGGGTTCTGTTGGCTGCGTGATCCACCTGATGGAGAGAGGACAATGGCGACACGCCTTTCATTACATCGCAAGGAGGATGTTCGGCGAGCGATCTTGTGGCGGAGAGAACCCTAACTGGCGGCGCCGAGGCTGTTGCTCAGCGTGACGACACAGCTGCTGTGGTCGCAAAAAAGACAACGCCAAAAGGTCTGACAGTGAACAAGTGAAGAGAAAGTTATGTGTGAACAAGTGAAGAGGTGTGACCTTTATGCCCGCATGCAAACACACACATTGCATTTCTCTAAACGTTGTGACCAGAGCACGTTTTGAACCTTCAGCGCCTGTAACCTCAGCAGGAAATTGCTCATCAGAAACAGGCCGCGCTGAACTAAAAGAAGGGAAATTTCCTACAGAACCCACAACAGAGTAAGCGCACGATCGAAAGAGGGGGCGGAGCAACGCGGTTACAGAGCAATGCGGTCGATGGGAGAGAAGCGCTCATCCTGTTGCCGTCTGGGTTCACTCACGGCTTTGTTGATGACGCCCTTCATGGTGCCGGAGAGGGCGGCCGCCATGCCGAAGCGCCCGTTGTTCAGGATGTTCATGGCCACCTTGAAGCCCTCGCCCAACTCGCCCAGCAGGCAGTCGGCTGGCACGCGGACATTATCAAAGTAGACCTCGGCTGTGTTGGACGCCTTGATGCCCATTTTCTTCTCTGGAGGGCCACTGTGATAAAGAATATATATATGTATATGTATCATGAGCCCAAAAAGTGACATGAATCCAGTGATGAACAAACAATCTAAAGAAAAGATGTGCTCACCTAGTCACTCCTCCAAAGCTCCTCTCCACCACGAAGGCAGAGATCTTGTCCTTCATCTCCCCGGTCTTTGGGTCCTTCATGGGCGTCTTGGCGAACACGGTGAAGATCTCAGCAAGACCTCCATTGCTGACAAGAAATGGAAAAAAAAGGGGTGGGGGGGGATCAGATTAGGGAAAGACACAATCAACTTTGAGCCATCCCGTTGAGTTACTTGTACAACGCTGCCCCCTTGTGGTGAAAAGAACGGTGATGTACGCCGTGTCCTCACCTGATCCAGATCTTGCTCCCACTGAGCGTGAAGTACTGTCCGCAGGGGGACTGGACAGCCGTGGTCTTGATGGAGGCGGCGTCGGAGCCGCTGGCTGGTTCGGTGAGGCAGAAGGCCGCTATAGTCTCGCCTGGAAGGTCACACACACACACACACACACAAACACAAACAACGGAAATGATTAAGCAGCTCTACATTCGTCATCAGAATATGTTCCTTCTCGATGTAATACGCGAGTATGAAACAAAAGATGCCGGAGTGTGTGCACTACGCCTCCTGGTGTGGCCGTGTTTTGAAATCCAACGTAGTCGTACACGGTTTCGGTCTTTTCATGGGGTTTGTCATGAAAAATACAGAAGGAGAATGTAACGAGTGGCGTACCCGTGGCGAGCTTCGGCAGGTACTTCTCCTTCTGGGCTGGATTCCCAAAGAGCAGAATTCCCTTGAAGCCGATGGACTGGTGGGCGCCCAGAGTGATGCCGACGCCGAGGTCATAGGTGCCGACGATCTCGACCAGCCGGGCGTACTGCAACATCGAGTTCGCCGCGTCAGACGCACTGCACTTGCCTGTTTAGCTCGACACAATGATGTCGTGAAACAACCATGAACGCAGTCGAGCAGACGCACCTGTGTGTTGGAGAGGCCGAGGCCGCCCAGGTCGACCGGCACCTGCAGGCCGAAGGCCCCCATCTCCTTCAGGCCCTCCATGGTCTGATCTTCCACCTTCTCCAGGGCATCGTTCTTGGCCGCGTCGTTCACCTCCTGCTCGCAGGAAGCAGAAACACACAGGGTGAGGGGCCGAGCAGAAAAAGGTTGATGTAAAAGAAGTCGTGAAGAAGTTTCAAAATTCATCCGACGACATTCTTTGAAATTACCAGGAAGAATTTGTTGACGGGCCCCACGAGCTCTCGGAGAAACTGCTCCTGCTCTTCATTCATGACTGCGGCAGACACACAAAACTTATTGTACTTCTAAAAACTTCTTTTTTGTTCATGAAACACTGACATCGTTTCAAAAAGATATGAACATAACCTCCTCAAATGTACCTGAGGGGTAGGGGAACACCTGGGCAGTCGCGATCTGCCCCTTGAAAATGTTGACGGCGTACGATTTGGATTCCTGCGGAAAGTTACGTCATTATTACTGAAATAAACATTTTGGTAATTCATTTTGACACTTTGGATGTGTTGAGACATCCATGACTGCGTGCGTTTAAACCTAAACACGGTGCAATTCCTAAAAAAAACATCCTTCATAGCGCTAGAAGAGGTCAAAAAACTACACAGGGTACCCTTAATTCTTAAGACGTATTCACAAGTTGATGTAAACCAACCATGGCGAATCAGGTTGTTTTGTTTAAAAACAATAACACTATCACGAATAAAACAATTCTATAATAATAGGAACTGAGAATTAACATACAGCAGCAACCGTCGTATTTTTCACTTTAGTGGCAGTCTCACTGCCGACTGCTGCCTCCTTCTCCACCGCCGCCTGAAGAGAGAGAGAGCAGAACAGTTCATCAATTCAGTAAAAAATTAAAAAAGGTGAGGAATCGTTAACTGTTAACAACAAAAAGATGCGATTGTAAGGCAGTGTGCCGTGAAGCTTTGTTAATACATTCAGTGGTTAGAATCCAGTGCTATGAGACAAAGAAAACATGAATTAAAGTTATTTTTTCTCCATTTCCAGCCAGAGCACCAGCTGATCTCAAGCACTAAGTGGGTGAGAGGTGATCCTAAGACAGCTTAGTCCCCGAGCAGCAGCTGTACTCTGCATTTAGTCTTTCAAATGGAAAACAATGGCAGTTGTACGTCGTTGAGTTTTTGAACGAGACACTTTTGTTTCTGAATTTGTGATATACTTGTTCTCATTGAAAATAACTTTTTCCATGTCGGCTGTCAGTTGACTGAATTCTATTTTGGCTCATACATACCATGTCGACCGGGAGTCATGACCCAGCTGATAAGCTGATAAAAAACATTATTTATAATTAGTGGTGTCACGGATCACGGATCGATCCGTGATCCGTTCGGATCACCCCTCACGGTTCGGATCACTCGTGAACCGCGGATCAATCGAGCATTTTCTTTTTTTTTACAGTGTAATCATCATAGTGTGTAATAAAGTTCTACTGCTGCTGTTCCTTTTCAAGTAACAAGTCCCCGAATATCAATGCAGAGGGTCAGTGAACAGATATAAAGCAGTGGTGTGTTCACGTGAACGGAGCAGCTTAGAAGCATTTAACGGTGACGTCATGGTGAGGGGAGGAACATCAGAAGCCGCGGCGTCATTTAAATCGCAAGTTTGGGAACATTTTGTCTTCCCTGTATAATGACGGGATGAGGGTGGTGGACAAATCGTTACGGTATGTCGGCGTTATTTAAAGAGAACGACACACGACAATGGCAAAACATCGGCATGTCCACACATATGAAGAGACACCATCCCGTCTGTCAGCGACGGGGACACTCCGGTGTAGAAAACAAACACAGACACACACACCTGGGGCAAACACAGACACACACACCTGGGGCAGGTGCTGTAGACACGCCCCCTCTGTGAGAGTCACACAGACACACACCTGGGGCAGGTGCTGTAGACACGCCCTCTCTGTGAGAGTCACACAGACACACACCTGGGGCAGGTGCTGTAGACACGCCCCCTCTGTGAGAGTCACACAGACACACACCTGGGGCAGGTGCTGTAGACACGCCCCCTCTGTGAGAGTCACACAGACACACACCTGGGGCAGGTGCTGACAGAAGTGTCAGAGTGAAGCTAGACAGGCCCAATAATATTCCAGTCACCACAGAAAGGTCGCCCCTCTCCCCAGACAATGGAGATATTCTCATCTTTTTGAAAATAATGTCACAGTAATGTAACATTATTGTGTATTTGAATGACCTGACAGGAAGTAAACACAGACCCAAGTTGTTGCTGAGCAGTTCAGTTCAGTGTAAACAGTGGAAGCTAGCCCACTGGCTGTTTCTTTCTTTCAGTATTGATCAAAGGACGAGGATATCAACATAACTCATGTTGCACTTAAACTTAACAGAATTCTTGAATGTATTCTTTTTATTTATTTATTTCATTTTGTTTCAAATTGGACATCTTCAATATTTTTGTTTTCATGTAAGACTATCGCCCAAAGTTCGTTGCTTTAAGTGTTCTTGAAGTTCTTTAATAAATGGAAAGCAAAGTTATGTTTGTTTCCTCCCCTTTTCTTTGTTGATCCGAAAAATTATCCGAACCGTGACTCCTGAACCGTGATCCGAACCGAACCGTGAGGTTTGTGATCCGTGACACCCCTATTTATAATGGTGAACGGAAATACTAAACAAAAATATGAGTTATGTTATATAGGAGTTTGGTTATACGGACGTTTTGGATTGATACTTTAGATACAAGTCAGCCGATGGGCCTCAATGAGGATTTTTAAATGAGTGTTATGTAATCCAAGTTATTTAATGTAGAATTTGGGAGCTGTGTTTTGTGACGGCCCCTCCCTGATACGCCTTCATAGCCCCTTTGTTCTATTCTTGGTCAATTCTTGTTTTGCGACGTTCTCTGCATAGATTTTAAGTGTGCGGATATCTATTCTACCAGTTACACGGATATTTAAAATGTAAACGAATACTGTAAATGTAACTCCTGAAGATCAAACGGGGACAAATCTTCAACTGCTACGCAAAGTAATAAGAGCATTTTGTGACATAATTGCCCACTGTGGGTATGCAGCAGTGAACATGGTCTGAACCCTGTCTGGACAGCAGAGTCACCCACATCCACGGTGTCACCTTTACGAGTCACGTGACCAGTGAACTTTCCCCCACTTCCAGCAGGAGGGGGGGGGGGGGGGATGCCGACGTTATGTCAGCCATCCACAACAAGGACAATATACACACACTCGAATCCATCCTAAAACACACTGCATGTAACACACACATCTGACAAATCGTGGGTATGAATATGTTTTACAATGTTAGGCCTATATGTCCCTGTAGTGTTTCCGTACCTCCGCAGCCCGGCTCGCGTAGAGACGGTTGTGTTGTACCGCAATGACGGCCCCGGCATGTCGCTGACCTCTGCAGAACAAAATAAGACAAATAAAGGTTAAGTGGATTTAACTTGCAATACTTCGTCCAGAGACGATTTGTTCAATAATAGCTTCAAAACGTTAGCTTTACGTACCCAGACAGCACGGGAGGAATCCTGAGAATGGAGCCGCACAGCGCGGAGGACCGGCTCACTTTACGAAGCAGCATAGTGTTCTTTTGTTTAACGCACAACACAAATTAACAATTGTACAACGTTAACAACGTTTAAATGAACAAACGGATTGGCAAACGTAGACAGAAACAAGTGAGAGCGACGCTAAGCTTGCCGTTACGTCACGACGTTGGTTTGATATGCAACTTGTCCAGTTTTGACGAAAAGCATTAAACAAAATGATTGTATTCTTTCCACAAAATAACAAAATCGATATTACACACCGATAAACGTTGGTGTCGATAAGTCCGTCCAGTAACTGACTGTTCCGCCAAATGACACAATGTATCACGTCTCGCCGGAACTTGTCTAGCCGCGGTGCTTCCTGGGATATGTCGTTTTATGATACGTAACGCCTGTTTACCTAGTCAGTTTGTATGCATAGAAAAGTGTGTTTGTGAAACAGGTGTGACAGAGAAACCGCAAACATTACAGACTCACTGATTAATTACAATGTAATAAAACAGTATATTCAGTTAAAATAAGGAACAAGGTCAGTCAGTCTTTGATACAATAACCTGTCAGCAGCACTGAACTTATCTTAAGAAGTCAGGAAACGTTTATAGAACTTATGTAAGACGTAACTGCAGCCTTTTGAGTCATACAAATCGAAACAATATTATGCTGAAAAAAGTATTAAGATCAGCATAAAGTATGTGCACCGTATCTACTCGGACACATTTAGTTTTGTAACATTTAGAATGAATAATGAAGTCTGGACAGCGTGTAAGTATCAAATTTATTCTCAAGTACACAAACAAAAGGTGGCGATATGAAATCAAACAATGTGACACAGTCAGTCACTTTTTTTTTGAAATGTTGACTCTTCATCGAGCACATTAATAGTTCGGTTATACATGATATATATAGTCACTCATACAAAAAAAATAAAATGGGTGAATAAGGCAAGTCAGTTACATGAAAATAAGCATGGGGCATTTGGATTACAGTTACTTAAGATATACACTGAATGTAATCAAGAAGTACCACTCTGCGTTTTTGTCTGCGCGTATTAGTACCGACAACTCGGCCTAGACGGTGATTACTAAACACAAGTTCACCTGAAATTTTTTGGACCTATTTTCTTTTCACATTACAGCTTGCTGTTCTGTATTGTTTGCATTTACATATGAGATATATACAGAGAAGATCATTGTCAAACAATGCTGGAACAAAAAGGAGTTATTTCATGTACCTGGAGTGTGAAAATGTCTCTAAAAAAATGAGTAAGGCACTCAATATAGTCCCGTGCTGCCAACCGATCTGGCACGATGAACAAGATGTTGTATACAGGATTGCATCCTTTTCAAGTACGCGGTGTATCTGGCGCGCTCTAGTGTTAAACGATGGTCCGTGCGCTTCCTGGATGGACAGCTCTGACATTCGTTTGCTGGTTTGTTGAAGGTGTTTCCCTTCCTAAAATATTGGATTTCGGTTTTGAAAAAAGCCAGGGTGCTGAGCAGCTCCGATAGGCAATTTAAAATCTTGCACTGACAGTTCGTTTTTTGAGGAAAACCTGGCTCACCGCTGAGGTAAGAAAGTAGAACTGGTCTTTCTGGATTTAGGTTTTGGAAAAATAACCGTGATGTAGTGGATTTGAATAAGAGAAAATGTGTTGAGATCGTCAGACAATACCCCAATTCTTTGTCAGTGTTAAACCCTGTTCTCACCAAATTTGTAACAAGCGCCCTTAATCCAATAGGCACTTGTGAGCTCAAAAATCTAACCACCGCGTCAAAACAAGTGTGAACCGTACACTACCTTCACATGAATGGTCACTCAACACCACCGAGACAGAAAAAACAACTACATGACATCCACGAAGAACTCGCTGGGGTTCCCCATGGCCAGGTGGAACGACTGGCGAGAGGCAGTCAGCTCGGGGGGCACGGCGCCCAGGTCGCGAATGGGCGGGGCGCCGGGGGGCCCCCCTGGGGTGGAGGAGGGGAGCGCGAGTAGAGTCGGGTGCATGGGGGCCGTGGCCATCTGCTGCGTGTGAGGAAGACCGTGCGCCATGGCTGGGTGCGCGTGCTGGGGCACCATCATCACCATCATGGGGTTGTAAGGAAGGATGCCCGGCGGGTAGGGAGACATGTGGGGCTGCTGGGGGATGCGGTGATGATGCGAGCGCTGGGAGGAGGCGTGGCTGTGCTCGCTGGGCGCGGCCGAGCCGTGGCCGCGCCTCAGGCTGCTGCGGGTGGAGTACTCGGATTCGCTGCCGCTGCCGGAGCGCGAGTCGGCCCCGCCACCGCCTTCTACGCCCGCGCCTGAGGGGGATTTCTCCCCTCCGCCCACGGTGCTGCCCGGGCCTTTAGTGCTGCGACGTCGCTCGCCCTCGCTTCTCGTCGAGCCGCTGCTCCGGCTCCCTGAGGAGGAGGAGGGGAGGGGGAGGGGGGGAATGCGGTTAGATGAGATGTACAAAAACACACATGGTTCGTAGTCAGCGGGAGGATCGTGGTCTGCGCTCACCTTCACTGTGCTGGCTGCCGGTGCTGCCGGGGGCGTAGCTGTAGCTGGTGAGCTCGTGGTACGGAGGCGGCTGGCTGGAGAAGGCATGCGTCGGGTAGGGCTGATAGGGGAAGGTGTGCATCATGGGCCACGGGGAGGCCCCCGGGAGAGGCAGGGGGGCCAACGTGTCCTGGTCCGAGGCCCCACTGGAGCCGTCGTTGTCGTTCAGGGAAAGGTTGGCCATGTCTGCGTGGGAGATAGGAGGAGATGAACGGGTGGAACATGTTTCTATGTTGTGTGCGTTAGAAATCAGACCCAAGAACAAACTAAACGTGTAGTAACTGCTGCAGTTTGTAGACACGTTTTTTAACATTCGTTTTGACATGATTTCTGGAGGTTCTAAGTACAGGGATGGCAGAGCAGTGGCGGCTGGTCAATAGAGGGCCATGGCCCCACCATGAGCCACACAAAAAAAAAAGAAAAAAAAAAAATTATAATAATCATAAATTATACAAATTGTCAATATTTGTGTTTTTGAACTATGGAATGTACCCAGTAATGTGTAAGGAGGTAAGGAAACATGAGAACACCAGGACACACATGACAACTCTGTCAAGCTACATATTTGGCAAAGTGAACATCTTTTCTTCTACATAGCTGTCCTCAGTCTCATCTGCTTAACTTGGTCATGGAGGCATCAACATGTAATAGAGATGTTAAATAAACAGTGAAAACTCATCATAGCTTAATTTAACATCAGTATTCATAATTACACTTCATGTTTACTTCTCCTGATCTTTACCTCCTATAACAAGGTCCATAGGGGCATCTCAATAAATGAACATGTTATATTATATTATATTATATAAGTGTTATTTACTGATTGTTTTCGTGTTGGAATACATGTTAAATATTTAACTGCCAAGTAATAATGAGTGTTTGATACTTACATTTTTTTTGCATTAAATCATACTGGGATGTTTGCTGAACTTGATAGGATGGCCCTACCTAGAACATTTTCCACCAGCCGCCACTGTGGCAGAGCAATAAAGAAATCCTTCCATAACTGAAATGTTCACGTGATTACAGCCACCAGTGTGTCCACAAAAGGCATGTGTGCAAATGTGATTACGTGCAACGTTCACGCGGACGGATCCTTTGACATCATCGTTTTTTCCGCAGTTACTCACAGTTCTCACAGTCGCTTAAATCTCCAAAGACGTAGTAACACTGTTCAGAGAAGGTGATCTTGTTGACGGTGTGTCGGATGAAGCCGGCCTTCAGCAGGTTGCTGGCGTACTTCCTGGCTTCCCGGCGGTCCTGGAACCCCTCGATGTGGTGGAAGAGCCACTCCACTACGTCCGAGCCTGGCGGAGGATGCGCGACACGTAAGACAAGGTGGAGCTTAATTCATCCCAAAGGAAAGACTCACAGTATACAAAAAGCACAACATGGACAAACAGGTTATGTCATCTCTCCTCGTGATTCAGTTGCAGGTGATTCCACTTAAGCAGATGCACTTCAGGGGTTTTCCATTTGTTCAAGTCACACGGCTTTAATAACGCCCGCCCTGTAAAGTCCTGTGAGGCACGGAAAGCTCATGCAACTAATGTATGTTTGTCTTACCGAGGAAAGCGTTGGGGATGGTGATCTTAAGCCACATGCGGTCCCTGACCTCCAGACCGGACTCTGGCGAGGCCATGGCCTTGGCAACAGATGCCATGTCAGAGTGCAGGGATAAGTTGAAGTCATCGAAACCTGGGAAAGAGACGGAAGGGCATTTTAGGGAAGCTAAAGAGGAAACGATTGCTAAAGAGGTGAAATCCGGGTCAAAGCAAGAAGCTCTCACGCTCTGTCTCGGTGACGGAGGAGGAGGAGGTGATGGTGCTGAGGGACGAGCTGCCCGGGAAGGGGGGGTAGACCCCGGTCATAGCCACGGAGTGGCTCACCCACGCTGCCGGGTCAATGGGTCGGATCGGCTCGTCTGCAGAAGAGAAGAGGAAAGCGTTACTGACGGCAGAGTGCCACCAAACCAAAGGGGAATAAACAGAAAGGGGGGGGCGGCTCTGTACTCACTACGAGGCAGAGTGAAGTAGCCCTGAGGAGACGGGTCCCAGCACTTAGCCACCGTCAGGATGATGGGCCTGGAGAACAACACAAGGCATTAGAACTGCCGGTACCCACTTGTGTACGGACACAACGTGAAAGATATTGATTGATAAGATTAAAAATGAGCGAAAAACAGCGACTCACCCCGGCTTGTGTACGATCTCCCTCAGCACCCGCACTGCATCGTCGTTACTCATGTTCTCAAAGTTGATGTCGTTCACCTTTTAAAAAGACACAAAAGATTTGCGTTTGTCCGACAGATAATAAGGATAATCGAATGAACATTGAAGTCATTTCCTTGTTCCAGCTGTCTATTTCTCAGGATCTGCCGTCTTATTAACTCCGCCAAGAACCCAAAAAGGAATAAATTACAACTGAACTAACATTGTTTCAAAGCTGGAAAAGATCCCAAAATGGGCGTCACGATGTCTAAAAACTGAAAGCTTCACCAGAATTCAGAAAACAAAACAAAAACATTCATATGACCAAAACCCTGCCTTTGATTTAGGTCCAACTCTTTGTTCTTCCTCACCTGCAGCAGCATGTCTCCAGGTTCGATGCGGCCGTCTGCAGCCACAGCTCCTCCCTTCATGATGGAGCCGATGTAGATGCCTCCGTCCCCCCTTTCGTTGCTCTGGCCCACGATGCTGATGCCCAAGAAATTATACTTCTCTGTGATGTTGAGAAAACAGTGTTAACGCTACGCACGTTAAAAAAAATAAAATAAAAAAGAAGTACAGTATTTGACTTGTTTACAGACCCATGTTGAGAGTGACGGTGATGATGTTCAAAGACATCGTGGAGTCTGTCACGCTGCTGAAGGAGGAGGCCTGGAGTGGAAAAAACAACACAAAATGACCACGAGAGCTGCTTTCACACAAAAAGTACTATCTCTGAGCAAACCATGTTTAAATACAGAAAAGTCTTGATGGTACAAACCCTTTCCAGACGTGGTGGGCGCTGTTTCCTGCGTCTGCGGTGGCGTTTAAGGAGCCTGGAGGCGGTGCTCTGCTCTGTTGCACTGCTGAACCTACGAGTGTCAACAAAGAAGAGAAACATGGCGTCAAACATTTAAGCCCCACAAAAAAACAAAAAAAACAAAAAAACAAAAAACTTTCCAGTTAACTGTCCCCCGTCCCCCATCGCCCCCTCACCTGCTCATGGTGTCGTCGTCCTCCGAGTCGCAGAAGCTGGTGGTTTCCAGCTCGCTGCTCATCACCGTGCTGGAGCTCTCGTATCCCGCCAGGTGGCGCTCCAGTCGAGTCTGGCCGTTCATGCGAGGCCCTGGGAACACCGCAGACGAGACGAGAGGGAAGATATTCATGTTTGCTCACGTCAGCGTTGCCAAACATTCCCCAACTTCTCGACATTCCTGATTAGATCACTTATTCATTGTTTGGATGTCGAGGCGCGTGTGCCAAATCGCGCTCGTAAAACAGCATTTTTCTTCATTGTGGTCTGCGGTTTCTTACCGTGAGGCTCCATGCTCTCTCTGTGCCGAGGTCGCTCCCTCCTGAAGGAAACTACAGACTCCGTTTCAGTCTGGTCGTCCAAGGTCTCCACACTGCCCGTCGCGTTGGGGCTGAAACACACGACGCAGCAGCACAATAAGAACCTTCAACTGATTTAATGTAAGAACTTTACCTAAGTTACGTCTCTTTTTCCAGATGTGCTGTTCGTATAATAGCCAATAAACTTGTTTTAGGACTTTATTACTTATAATAAGCTAGTATAAGCAAATGTATGGGTCTAGCTCTAATTAATGGCAAAGCCACTTCTGCCACGGTCACGCGTGAACACATGTCACATCCACAGCTGGTCACAGGCCAACATGCATGTAGCAACAAGCTAATGCTCCAGTGAGCCGCCGTAGGGCCGCAGACTTCAGTACCATTAAGCACACAAATATGCTGATTACACAGGAAGACAGAGGACGCCTTGTGGTTCATGATGAAAGCAAGAGAAGAAGAAAAAAGACCCTACAATTTAAATGACGTTTCATTTTCCAGGATGAGCGACGGTGTTGTGTTCCGGCTCCCAAAACAAAAACGCAGCATGGAAAAGAAACTGACGCGGTTCAGTCTAGTTTAGTAGAGTTAAAAAATGAAATTGTTTTCATTTGAAATTGGATTCAAAATCCATCAGGCGACCCTCCTCCCCCCGATCCGGCAGCACACGGGAGACGAGACGGGAACTCCTTCTGACCCCGGAACCAAACTCAAAGAGCCCCAGACGACATACTTCTGGAGGAACCAAGAGTGACGGTAAGAAGCTAATATAGTTGTAATATTTTATCTGTTTTGGACACTCCGCGCTCCATTCGGATTACAGTAATAGTTTCCTCTCGTTTTGAAGAAAAGACGAGAGTATCTTTATTTCATTCAGAAAGCGCCTGCGACTAGACGGCCTCTTTAAAGTCGACCCAATCACTACTTTATATGACCAATGGATCAAATGGCCCAGTGGAATACAAAAAGACATATTTCTCTCAAGCATGGGTGAAAATGTACTGCGCAGTAAAACAATATCCTAAATACTCAACATTAAGATGTTAAACTATGCGTATAAACATTAAAAATCAAGATTATGTTTGTTTAATGTACTGAAAGCTTCTCCCAGAACACGTCAATAACAAGGGAGGCCTCAGCTGAGATCAGGTTCAAATGAGCTGTAGTGTTCTAGCTATTCTTGTAGCAACGCGATACTGGGAGTGTATGAGATACAGTCAGGAAAACATACAGTCTCTATATTACAGCTGTGGGAGACGCTCAAGTGCTCCTGTTTTTGGGCCTCGTGATGCCCCTCTTTAGGGTAAATTCATAATAAGCGCGTTCTTTGCTTACTGGAAGGAGGGCGGCCTGGAATCCCCGATGCCCCCGGTCCTCTCCGCTGGCGGGGGTGGGAGGGGCGGAGGAGGGGGCGAAGGCTGGGTCGTCGTTTCCACGGGAGGAACCACCGCCACCGGAGGCTCCGCCGTCGGCATGTCCGAAGACACCAACTGGAAGAGACAAAAACGGAAAGAGAGAATCCAATCTGAGATAACGAGATGCGGAGAGAAATTGGCACAAAACTAAAAAAAAAAAAAAAAAAAAAAAAAAAGAATGGTGAGAGGGAGAAGAGAAGAGAGGGTGAGAAAAAAAAGGGAGAGGACTGAAAGGAGGAGCGGGGTAAGATGTCAATTACTTTGACACACAAACAATGTACTCTTTTCAGACCGGCGTCTCGAGGGCATACTGAAACGCTATCCTACACTTAACCCGTCTCTCCTCATTTATATGATAAAAGTGCCCGGACACACACGGAGGGAACGCGCATCAACACTTAGGACGAACACCAAACAGCATCCAGTTACATGAAGCATGAAAACACACGCAGGGAGGGGATACGACGTAGTGACGACCTAAAGAAGAAAAAAAAAAGGGCGTATCGGGCTAAAATATGACAAAGAAGTAGTCTTTCAATGCCGTAGCTTTTGGGACATTTAGTGCCCTTAAATAAGCTTTGCAGTCCCTGTCAAAATAACTCAAGCTAATGGGAGTCTGTCAGGCTGAGTCCCCCCCCCTCCCCCACCCTGCTGCTAATGGCTGTGCGACTATGAAACACCCGTCTTCTGGGATCCCTCCATCCACCTCGGCCTGCGGATCACATATCAGTCCCTCTGGTCTACCGAGCTTTGTCCCCCCCCCCCCCTCCTTTAAAGCCTTCCCTCGTTCTTATGCACTTAACAGATGCTTCAGCCTCCAACCTGCTTATCCGACGTTTTTTTATGTCTCTATTCAAATGTTAACTCTCGGGATGAGGGTACAACAACTGGGGCCCTTCTACTGGAGAACTGGAAAATAATGGAAATCTGTACCTGGCGACCCGCTGTACTGTAAACAGTAACACGCTGTGCGAGCTGGAGTGTCGATTAACAACGAGAGAAGTTAGAATAGTTAGATTATGCTACCAGTACAGCTGTTGGCTACAGTGACTCAGACTGTGGATCCGATGCACGATTCTGCAACGTTCGTGGCGCCGATTTGAAATGAATTCATTTTATTGCTGCTCGTTAGACCAGATGATGAGTCGGAGGGCGGGTAAGATAATAAGCCAGCTTTCTGACATTTTCCCAGAAGCCTCAGCGGGACATTATTGAAATCAGGTCATTTTACAGATTCAGAGCAGTGGTCACCGGTGACATCTATTCACACACGCAACAGGTTTATCGCTTCTTACCCATGAAACCACTCGGCCGTTGAAACATGGCAGCTTGGCGCTGTCGTCGGAAATCTCTTCCTTCACCACCCTGAAGAGAAGGGAAGAGAGACACGGTGAGGCTCGGCAGGTAGACGTTGCTCCAGCTTCATAACATTATGGGATGTCTGAACGCTACGGTGGGACGAAGGAATGAGGGCTGAACACAACTCAGGGACATTAAATAGTTTACATTAAATATATTCGGCTTGGACAACAACATGGCTGAACTAAATGAAATGCTGGGCTCGGTTTTGACAAGCTGTTCTTGTCCGCTTGCCATATTCCTTTTCACATGCGTTTCCAGATGTTTCATGCATCAGCCTGTGGCTAATGCAGCAGACTGAAGAGGCTCTAGTCCAGTAAGCTTAAGCTTATGTTCACTTTAGCTTTAGGTCAGGCTTAGCTGACCATTTAAAGCAACCTGTCACTCATTCACAATCAATGTGCAGCATAAAAAAAGTACAATTATATCACTAAATATACGTGGAAATACAAATACACATAACAATGAGCTCTCAGTAGCAGCCACTGTGAGAGCCCAGCGTCCACATGGCCAACGCTCCTTAAAGGAAACACATCCGTCTGTCCATCCTTCTCTCCTCCGTAGTCGTCCTCCATGTTTGTCAGAAAGAAACATTTGGTGTCAGCTGTGTAACCCCCCCCCCCCCCCCCCAGCAGCCCACCACTATGTTATTACAGTACTGGGACAGGAGGGGCTGGGCACTTGACTGCTCCAAACTCCTTCAAAAGTTCAACTTTTTCCAGCGTCATCTGCCCCCTCTCGGTCAGGCTCCACCGGGCTTTTGTAAGCAGCTGTTTGAGAGCTGGTTTTGTGGGTGAGTGTTAGCGGACGGCCACATTGTTGTTACACAAAGATTTAGCATGTGAGTGCTGCGTGTGTGGCTACCGACTGCTAGTTAACAAACTCGTTTTCTCTGTATCTGCATCCAGACAGCGGATGAACAGATGCAACATTCTTCTCCAGAGAGCGTAATTGTCTTCATTCCTCGGCCCATCCAAACAAACAAGTGACCAGTCGGAAGTCAATGCACAAACAACCCTGAAATATGCAGACATGTTGGATCCCCCCCCCCCCCCCCCCCCAGTCTCTTGCTACCATCAAATTCTTTCACACCCGACACGGCATCGCATTTCTACAAATAAGCTCCCTGAACGCAGACGTACACAGACGAATATCTAATAACTGGGAGTGAACACGACCCCCGCTCTTTCAACCCGTTTCCTCTCCCCTGTGGAAACCCCTGACACCCAGCAAATGGCCTCAGTCCAGCCCCAGGTTCCCAGCACCGGTCCACGGATCTCCCCCCACTGCCACACACACAGCTCGACAGCTGGCCTCATACCAGGGGAAATGAAAACACACACTAGTACACACTCCTCTCCTGGGTCGGGGAGAGAGAGGGAGAGAGAGAGGGGGGAGAAAAACATCCCTGCGTTGATTGGACAGTTGACTCAGAGCTATGTTTGAATATATTTATTTTCTTCATCTGAACGAGAGATATGTAAATGA
The DNA here is from genome assembly GCF_949748355.1 of Melanostigma gelatinosum. Lineage (NCBI taxonomy): Eukaryota > Metazoa > Chordata > Actinopteri > Perciformes > Zoarcidae > Melanostigma > Melanostigma gelatinosum. The sequence continues at coordinate 6,628,467 of NC_136656.1, forward strand.
GAGCGCGTGATGCCAGGCTGCAGGACTTGTTCTGCTCTCCTTGCTCTGCTGAGCGAATCTTTTAAAGACGAGGACATTTCTCCTTTTGGAAAAACACCAACAAAGTACAAACGGTGGTCTAAACATGTCCTGTCCAGTTACACAGGGACAAGCTCAGACCGCTAACTTCGAAACTGCACTGGTGACTGAGTCGTGTCCAAACCCCTCACAAAGCAGCTCACCTCATTTGGGAATCTGCATTCTCACTTGATAAATAACTGAAATAGCGATCAACACATTTTTTGCGGTTTGCACCGACCGATTACTCAACTAATCATTTCAACAAGCCAGACGTGGAGGATCTTTACAGGGAACTCACTCAGTCACATCTCTGAAAGTCAGTTACTGGCGTCGTCGCTATTATTCATTCAAACGCGCTGCATGCAGTTCTGTCCAGGCCTAATGAGAAGACATCTCCATTTCATCCAGAGGGGTTTTGAGCTGATGCTGCGGCTTCCTTGACTCCGATTGGTGCCATCCAGAGAGGAACAAGTTTTAATACTCATCCAAACACTACAATGCATTTAACAGAAGCCCAAAGGGTCCCATTGGGGTGGAATTAACCACAAACATGCATTATTCTGCAGGAGAAGGCACAGCAGCTATAGACGGAAGAAAAAAAAGATTAATTGATAGAGAGGAGACAGCTCTTTCTGGAGGAGTGGATCGGGGAGAAAAGGGGGGGGGGGGAAGGAAGGGAGGAAGCTAGGGGGAATGAAAAGGATGGCTGGCAGGCCAAAGTGTTAAAGAGGGGGGTAGACAAAACCCTGGCTTCAGTCCGGAGAGAAAGAAAAGGCGAGGATTTCACAAGATGATAGACTGAAGGAAGGGAGGGAGGGATGAGGATTAGGGCAAAGGAAAGCAGCAGGGACAGGGAATGCCTCCCATTGTAATGATGAGGTTTCCTGAGAAATGTCCCAGCCTCCATAGCCTTATTATTGATAGACCCACTTATATACATTCATCACTAGTCATGATCACTTCTGAGTAAGGATGTGTTGGTTGAATGGCGACCTGCACGAGCAGCTTCACTTAAGTGTATTCCTTCTGGGACAAATACACGACAGCCGGTCACGAGACAGGATTGCACGACTTTTGTCAAGCAGGCGATTTAATAAAGTTTATTTTGAATTAGCCAAGCTTTTTAGTGCGAAGTTAAAGCTCCTCCACGCGGACAATACAAAGGCACATTTAAAGTATTGTTTTCCAACAACAACATTTTAAGTATCTCGAGCTTTAATAACTTTTAGCAGCTTTTATTTGCATGCAAACCGCAAATATTCCCTTCTTAAAAAAACAACAAGGTAGAAAAAGTCCCAGCAAGCTCACCCGAAGTCCTGGTCCATAGACTTGAAGAAGAATTTGTAGTTCGGCTTGTTCAAGACCTGTTTAAAATCCAGCAAAGTGATATTTTCCGCAGCGATGGGTATCTTCACCAAATACGGCGTCTCCTCTTCGTCGATGTGGTAAATTATTTTGGTTTCCGCCATCTCTGCGGTCTGCTTTTCTCCCAAAGCTGGAAGTCCCCCCCTCCCCACAAGAAGCGCACTATCCGAGGCGAGGTGGCGTTAGGTCGGTTGGGTAGTTAGCTCGCGGCTAGGTGGCTAACGAGACTCGGCTCAGAGGTGAAACGATGATGGCCACTGAGATTTTTTCGGTCCGAGCCAGAGGACGTGAACGCGCAAAGCCTGCTCTCTCTCCCTCTCTCTCTCTCTCTACCGACTCTTAAAGCAGTAAAACACTCGCACTGCCCCGCATTGTTACCGAGGGGCGAAAGAAACGACGGACCCGCTACATTCACACGGCCTATCGTTCACTACCAACAACTTTTTCCCCCAACAAAAACATACAGGGGAGGGGGTCCGAAAACTTTTATCCACTTTTTGCGAGCCAACGCGGCGTGTGACGTAATCACGTAACACCCCCCCCCCCTTTTTTTTTTGTACGTACTCCTCCAAATACCTCCACCCCCCCCCCCCCCACACACACACACACACACACACTTGTATTTGCAGAGGTAGAAGTATTAGATCTTTTACTTAAGTGAAAGTAGCAATACTAGAGTGTACAAATACTCTCTTATAAGTTCTGCATTACAAATATATGCCTCCAAAATGTAGTGTAGTAGAAGGTTAAAGTATCATAAAATAGAAATACTCAAATACAGTACAATCATTTCTAAATTGTATTTAAGTACGTTATTTGAGCGAATGTATTCGTTACTTTTCACCACAAGATATTAGTATTAAAAAAATGTATTTATAGGATAAGTAAGTCCACAACTATTACATAACATAGCCCACCTTGTTTTTATACTGTTGATTAAAAACCTCAGTTTCCCCCTTTTGTTATAGTTTGTATTAAGAAATATAGTTATACGTCAAGCCATTTGTAACTACCGCTTTCAGATAAATACAATATGAGTAAAAAGTACAAGAGTAGGTAAAAGTATTCGCTCAGGATAGATGATCAACCAGGCAGCCTCGGGTCCCAAAGGTCCTGGACATTTCAATCAGTTGGTTACTTTAATGACTGCTAATTTATTTGGGATAATGCTAATAAATATAAACTGAAATGACAGAGGTCTTAAGGCAAGTCGTTCTTCGTTACCCATCTTTGTTAGGGGCGCTGCATCAACATTAAGTAAAATCCTTTTTATTCCATTACAACAAACAAGCAATTAAGAGCTTAAGGGACCCACAACAACCTTGCAAAGTAGCCCCTAAAGCAACAGCAGACTATAAACAGAATATGTCTGCTGTAATTTACACCACAAAAAAAAGAAATCCATCTATGACGAAACATAATACACACTGCCAATCTTTGGTGATTTTCTAAATATAAGCACCCGACACAGTGTACACGTTTTCACATATAAAGTAGCTTTATTCATGTGTGCATTGGCAGGACAGTCTTCAGCTGCATAATAACAAGCACAGAGAGTGAAACTTTATGAAACCTGAGAGAAGACGTTTAGTGTTGAACCTTTTATTTACAGTCACCAAGTACACCACTAGAGGGAACTCTTCATCAATCCATCATGAATTAAAGAGCAACAGGTATGCAGTGCAGTGATTGGTGTATGTGGTGGTATTATATAAATAAAAGTATAATTTGAGTTGGTCCCATAGCTGCACTTTACTTTTACAGTGTGACTACATCATGACTCTATATCAACAACTATATCTGCTGTAAAAAAAGGATATAAACCCTGTTTCCTTTTAAAGTTTCCTGTTAAAAAACTGCGGTCCGAACACCACCACGACCACGCAGGTGATCACGAACAGCACCCAGAAGGTGACGGCCAGCACCTGCACCCGGAACAGCGTCTTCTTGCTCTGCTCTATGACCTCGTCTTCGCCCACCAGGCCCGGCGCCACGCCGTACGGCCTCTCCGGGTGCATCTGCTGCACCCGCAGGCTGACGGTGGGCAGGATGATGAAGCGGGCGTCTCTGCTGTCGCCCTCCAGGGAGAGCACCACTCTCTGGGTGACGGTGGCCAGGCGTGCCGCCACGGCCACGGGCAGCCGGAAGGCCGCGGGGGGCAGCCCGGCCAGGATGCGGGAGTTGCAGGGCAAGGAGAGGGCGTCTCCGGTCTCCAGAGGGGTGAGGTGGCGGCAGAGGGGGCAGGGGAGGGCTGGCGTGCTCCCGGCGGCGTCGAGGGGGTCGAGGGGACACAGCTGGATCCTTTGGAGGCACTCTGTGCAGAAAACATGGAGACACTCCAGCATCCGGGGGCATTTGTTGTACTGGTTGTACTCCTGGTAGCAGATGGGACACTCCACATCCATGGGCTCCCCCGGGGTGGCGCTGAGGCTGAGCACCGCAGCAGCTGGGCCCCCCTGCTGAGGAGCTGGGACAACACCCCCCGTCATGGTGGGAGGGAGGGATGGAGTTGGGTGCTCAGTGATGGCAAGATGCAACTTGTGGATGGATCTTTAACAGAAGACGGTAAAATCTGTAAAGAGAAAATAACCTTTAAGACGAATAGAGCCCCAGAGGCTTATGTGGCTTTTTTTTCTTTTTTTTTTAAATGGCAGGATCTGCTCTCCCTGGGATGCCGCTTTGTTTTATGAACAGATTCCACAGCCCATGAGTCATGGCGTTCATCCATTTAAACACACAGCCATCCGCTGCTCTAACCATTAGGCTACCTCTCACAATCACCCAGAGCCCCAGTGTGTGCTGGCCTGCTCACTCAGGAAGTATGGGAACAACAAAATATCAAGAAAAGCTGTAAAAAGGAAGTAATGAGTCACTGTAATGATGCTATCTGCATGTCTGCACGTCCACTTTTCTCCACTCATATTAGTTGTTATTTTTAAAAAAGGGCCACGCCATTGACTTCAGTGAGTATTATTCAGTCTGAAAAAACAGTTTTATCTTCGAGAAAATAACCCCGATGATGTCATTTATCTCGGCTTCGACTTTTTTGGGATAGCGTGACCTGTACCTGAGACTAAAAGTGAGAATCTCGGCTTCATGGTGAGTCAATTTTGACCAGTCATTTGTGAATTAGTTTCTTGTAAGTCTGCCAACTCCATAGAAGTGCAATGCTAAAGATAAAAGTTGTTGGAGTGGCCCTTTAACACGAAGGAACATTTGAAAAGAGGATATTGAATAAGCTGCAGAGCCTGGTAGACAAAGAGTTTGCCACCAAGAGTTGGGTTAAAAATAGATTGATGCTACTTTGCTACTTCGTTCAATAGAGGGCTGCAGCCAGTTAGCTTAGCTTAGCATAAAGACTGGAAACGTGGGGGGGGGGGGGGCTAGTCTGGTTAAAAAGATCCATCTAACCTCAAAACTTGTTTTTAATCTTCAGTTTCTGTACATATTTAGGCTACTTGTTTTTCCTAGTTTTATGCTAAGCTAACTTACTTCTGGCATTAGATTTGCTTTTTGTTGTTGTTGCTCACATGGGACAACAACCCAAGATCACTCAATTGTCGCTAAGCAGATGGAGTCTCCTTTGAATTGGTCCATGGCAGCACATCGCCTGAAACCTTCTTCTTTCACAAGTCTACGCTAGAATCAGAGCAAAAAAATAGGAGTTCAAATGTCATTTACACCCACAATAAGCATTTTTGCTTTACTCACAACATATGTAATGACGACCTGTTGTGAAAGGGTAATATTAAAAACCAGCGCTGAACGGCTGCTCCGTGTAAACAAATGAGCTCGCATGTGTTCAGGCCATCGGGTTTCAGTCAGATTATATTGAGAGAAACTGGCAGCGATCCATCTCGATACCTAAGAAGCAGATAAGAGAGCCACTCACCGCACCCCTCCCTTTGATCAGTGCACACTTTGATGCTCGCCTCCGACCCCTCTCGCTGTCCTCACAGCTCCTCATGTTGGTACAGATCTCATCCTGGCGGGGTGTCTTCCTCCCTCTTCTGCGTGCACATTAACCACTCAAATTTCTACCTTAATTATCCCGTATAGCTATACGAGGCTGAGGCTCGGCTTACTGGCAACCCTCCTGTTTCTTTTTGCTCCTTCTTAACTTGATGTCACTCGTCCTCCTCTCTAGCCGCCCGAGTCCCCCGTGGGGCATCTCCGTGGTTTGCTCGGCGGTAATTAAACCCCCGGAGATGTGAAGGTAACCAGGACACACAAGGCAGAAAATGACAGATTCGGAGTCGACTTACTCGACTCTATACTTGCGTATTATGTTGTCATGCTTTCCACACAGTCAGCATATGTTAAAAATAGCTGTGTGAATTAGGGTGCAGTTATTAACAGCCTTACATGTTTCGACATGTTCTTTTTCATATTTAAAAACCGGCGCACAGTCCAGTGGGAGTCAATGACTAAAAACAAGGGTGAATAAATTGCAAGCACACAACGTGTGTGTGTGTGTGTGTGTGTGTGTGTTCAGAGCGTGGTGTGAGTGAATTATTGACACGCATGATAACCTGGAGTACGGTGCACCCGATTGAATGATTTCGTACAGTTTGTCCTGTACAGACGCAGACGCCCAGTCAGCTATTTTCACTGGCACAAATAGGCTGAACTCTGTTAACTAACTAGATTCAAAACTGACTGTTGGGATACAATAAATGTGCTGAGCTGGAGTTCCTCTGAGGTGAAGCCTGATATACTGAGGCGAAGTAAAAGGAATAGACCAGACACTCGGTGTATAATGAGAATGAACTGTTCCTATGTGTGGGTTAGGGCAGTTTTACAACCATCAGACCAAGCTGAAAGCAGGAATATTGTTCATCCTGTTTACAAAGAAATCCATCCTTGAAACGGTAAATGATGGTCGACAAAATCCACAGTCTTTGTTCTGTAAACTCTGAAGTTCTGAAGTCTATTTTAGTACCACATTCCCGCTTTGTGTTGCCGCCTCTGTCTCAGTAGTGAACTCACAAAGAATCAATTTTACTTGATTTGTAGCTCAGGCTGTTGAATATACTGTTAGCTTCACATTAAGTCTAAACTACAGGTTTGACCAGTGACTGGTCATTTTGTTCCCCATCACTCACTTACACTGGAATCACTTGAAAAAGGGATTTTACAATTTGTTTTACAGGAACAACGACAAGTACCATCAGGTCATCAAAGCTGTTAAAAGGTGACGATACATATCAAAGTCTAGATTTCAATTTTAGCCAGCCTTAGTGGGCCGAAAGCGACACGTCGACATGAGTACAACAGTACAGTAGATCACTTATGCATTCAATTTAGCAGCCCTAAAGAAATGAGCTCTCAGAGCCAAAACAGCCATTTACTGTGAAATGTTCACAATCAATAATCGTGTTTAAGAGTGAAGTATGACTTCATTAAGGTTTTTTTTTTTTATATACAACTATAGAGATATTTCCCTTTGAACCTCAGTTTTCGGGAAAAGTTCTCTTTTGTCATCAGGTCAAAAGAAAATAAAAATGAACAATAATCACCTTTACTCTAAGCTGGGGTCAAAAAAGAACAAGACTAACACACACACACACACACACACACACACACACACACACACACACACACACACACAGCGAGTTAGTTTGTTATTAAGGGCCAGGGTTTCAGCGGATATCACCATGAAAGGAGTTCATGCTGGAACAGATATGAGGAAACTTGTTTGGGGATTACCATAGAGAGGAAGAGCTGACGCCACTACACACACACACCCACACACACCCACACACACGAGGGTGTGGAGGGGTAGCTCCAATAGAAAAGATACAATTAGATTAAGTGGGGGGGGAATCTTAAAGACACTGTTTTTTAAAAGCACATTGTCGCTTACCTTCAGATGAAGCTTTTTGAGCTGACATTCTTCTCAAAGAAAACACTCAATGTTCCAGTGTGTTGTGATTATAAAGCAGTATAATGTCTTGCATTAGCTTGACCCTGGCTGTGAATTTGTCCTGTATGTGAGTCACCAATGTGTCTATTTACATTATTGGCCCATGTACAAGACACCCACACAGAGGTGTGTGTGTGTGTAGGTGTGTGTGTGTGTGTGTAGTGATTAGTGTTGGTATAGTTTCATTGAATCACTAGCCTATTTGGAGCTTGATGACTCATGTCACAGTTTATCTCGTCATCCTCCCACACACACGTCGTCACACCCCGAGATATAAACTCTGGAGAGCTCACCTTTTAAATCATTGAGACTTCACTCAGACACAGCCCGGGACCAGACAACAGGATGTTCTCAGAGCACGAGTGCGGGATTTGTTACCGGACCTACAACGCAGGCCGTCGGTGTCCCCGGGAACTCCACTGCAAACACAGCTTCTGTGAGAGCTGCCTGCTCCTGCTGGCCCTTTCACGACCCCAGGGACCCGATGGGGCCGACACACTCATCGTCTGCCCGCTGTGCCGACACACTACAGCCATCTCCGGGGAGGGGAGGGTGAGAGCCGAGCTGAGGGTGGACGAGTGCGTCCTGGAGCGGCTTCTAGTTTCGGGAGTCCTCGACAAGGAGGAAGAGGACGAGGAGGACCCGGTCAGTCACGTTCAAGACGGCTGTGACGACACCGAGGAGCCGACGCTTCCCGAGACTCCAGCCCAGGAGAGCGACTTCTCCACGGGCTCCAGAGGCGCGAGGCTCCGGCGGTCTTGCCGGAAAGTTTGGCGGCTGGTTAGTGGGAAGGGCTCACAGCGGAGGGGCGGAGAATGTAAGTCACGCGCTCGTTGTGATTCACGATAAGTTAATGTGAGAGAACATTTTGGAGTTCTTAAAATGAACAGTTTGTGAATATGGTTTGGTGGTAACAGTAAGTAGGCTACTTAGTATCAAACGCAGAAGTATAACTTTTAGTGTAACTAAGTAGCTATAGTTAAATAAATACAAAGAACAATATATCCCTCTGATATCTCTTGTGTAAGTACGACTAGCCGATATGAATTTTAGTTTAGTGTCAAGACCCAACCCAGAAGAAAAAGTTATATTTGAAAAATAAACAGTGGATGAACATAGATCTTTTTCTAATGTGTCCTGTCTTCCTTTCAACAGACTGTATGACCAATGACGACTTCAGGACCATCGCCATGATGGCCAGCTACATGTTTTAAAGAGTCCACAACTTCAGATACCCGGGCTAATGTGATACTATTTGAATGGTTCTCCTTTGCGACATGGACTTGTGATAATGATGATTATGATGGTGATACACTATATGCTGGCAAGACTCATTCATCAATGATTTAATTCAGCTTTTCTACTTTCTGAATGTATGTTTAAATGATGACCACCATGATGCTGTTGCAGTGAAATGAGGAAAACAAATGGAAAACTTGTGACTGGCACTAATGTATATGACAATGTATATATATATATATTTTTTTTTCATTAATGTATTTAATTTTGAAATGTTGTTACATATTTAAGGAAAATTAAAAAGTTCTGGTTTCATCTCAATTTGAAGCTTCTTTTTTTTTTTGATGGGAATTTGGGTGAGTCAGTGTGTGCAATATAAAGATCAAAACAATGGCCTTTATGTGTGTGTATGTGTGTCATTGCATCAAGTCTCTACAGGCCTAAGCTGACTTTACAAAGTAAGCAAAAGGAGGCAAATGTATTCTTTTGTTCAAAGAAAGTAAAAGATGAACACACAAAGCAGGGAAAAAGAAATGACAGAAATTCTAAAGTATTTTACATGAAATTGGACAAAAATGAGAAACCATCCGACACAGACAAATCCAGGAAGTGGGCTACTTGAGGCCAGGTGAACGGCATTGCATCCAATCAGACTCACGACCAGCATCAGTGTGTGGAAGCTCAACGTGAATCACTTGTTTCTGACAAGTGAAGCGCATGGATCGACAACACCAGTGCGGCTTATTTTAAGGTCTGGTAGAAACCCTGGCAAAAGAAGCTGTCCATCATGTTCGAAACCTCTTCTCTCCACTCAAGGTAAATATCAATTGAACAAGCTTTCCTAAAATCTGCAAGAGGTTGGTGATTACTTTTGAGTGACGGCGTTATGATCCCCATTAAATTCCAACAATCTTCCTGTGGGTGTTTTTCTCCTGCAGACTCTTGTTCGTTTGTGCGCTGGCTTGTGCAGCTGTCATGCCGTTCATCATGTGTTCAGATGCTGCAGTAGGTGAGTAACACGAGCAGGGCCAGTAAGCTAATGCTCATCTTTACGAGAAGTTCTAAAGATGTCACGAGGATGACTTTATTAGGTGCAAGCTTTCTCTTTGCAATTTCACAACAATGTAGAGAGATGAGGTTTTATTGTTCTGTACTTCTGTAAACGCATTTGGAAGTGTATTTGATATTGAGGCATGGTGATAATACTAAAATAAGGGTATGAAATGAGCATACAGTGTCAAAGTGTCGAACAAATTATCAAAGTGACTCGTTATTTCATTGTCTTTTTTCAGCCAGTCCCCAAAACAACCACGTGGACGCTGGAGTGAGGCACATCATCCGGAGACGACTGTATACTCCACACCGTCTCCTCTTTTCTGGTCTGCCATCACTCCAAACTGGAGCTAACAGCGAAACCGAGAAGAGTGGGAATTACGGAGGAGCCTCGTCAATCATTTATCAATCAAATCCGCCACGGTTCACAGAAAGTAGCTTCAGTTACAATAACAAACCAGCCCGAGCGGGAACAACTAGTGTGCCGAGTGGAATGAGCCCTCGCTCTTATAATTCACACCCAGTTATCAATAAAAAAACATCTTCCAAAGAGGCTGCCAGTCTCACTCCAGACGGGTGGGACGCCAAAGAAGCTCACAGATCATACATCAAAGAAAGCGTTCCCAAAAATGACTCTCCCTCTCTTTTTCCCTCTCAGACTAGTAGATATCGGAGTTCATCGCGGCTAACTTCAAGAGGGCTTTATAGTGGCTATAAAGAGACAAATGTGCACTCTTCGGCCAGGGCGCAGAGAACATCCAGTGGAATTCTATTAAGCAAATATTTTGGCCCCGCGAGTCAAACTGCCACTCGTGCACCATCAATCAGCAGCAGCTCTGTTATTAAAAGCATGCCCAGCCCAGAAAAGATGACACCATCCATCACAGATTTCTCCCAGGGGTTGCACTCTGCGTCCGGCAGCGAGTCACCAAGACTCAAAAAGATCAAGTCGTATCTGTTCAAGGACTCCCGACCTGCTTTTGGTGGACATGAGACACTTCAAACAGTCCGAGACGAGGGACCACAGAAGCAAAGGGCCTCTGAAGTCACGAGCGGGTTTTCTTCAAATGTTAAACAATCGCAAAGAAAAGACTCCACCAAGAACATACCACATCTCTCTGATAATGCCAATCCCCTGCATCACAATCATAATAATGGGGCCCATTATGGTGCTCAGACGGACGGTTTCGCCAAATATCGACACACGGCTCGAATCTCTGCTCGAGGGAAACACGGCATCTTGGGAAGTAACTATGCGGCTGGCAGCAGGAAGTCTGTAGGAAGTAGCATCAGTGATGCAACCACAAGAGGATCAACGCATGCGTCCACACCTGGACAAGCCATAAAAAACCCCTATGGCTTCAGACGTTTGGGCAATTCTAAATGGAGAGCTGCAAAGGAGCCGCCTATTCCCTCCTCAAGTGGCTCCAATGAAAGGACCAACTCTGGACGATCCAGCTTCGACGAAGGAAAGGGCTCTAAGATCACAAATATGAACCTTCCCTTGTCGCCAAAGTATAGCTTTGGCCGGGGAGAAGCATCTGCTGCACGGGTGAAACCCGAGAAGACGCCTATAGAGTACTCTGCACCGTCTCCTGGCACACATCAGGATCTCACATCAGGATTTAAGGAAGCCGGGCCTCGGCTTCCTGATAGCAACCCAGATCACAGACGGTTCGGAACCCACAAAAGAATATATGGCTTCAAAGCATTTGGCCCTCGATCACTCGAGGCAGCCAAAACTCCAGTCAGTGAGCCAGAGGAGTCTGCCAGAGTCCAGCAGGGTTTAGAAGGTTTTAGACTTGGAAGCCCACAAGTCTGGCAACCAAAGATCAGCCGTATAAACGCAACGAGCCGCACTGAGCCAGGCAGTGAAGACCATAAACCACTTTTAAAGACGGCAGGAAGCGCCGAATCTGTCTCCAAAGTTACACCTGACGAATACAAAAAGAAACTCAAGATCTATATGCTCTTGATGTTTCCGTCTATTCAAAACAGGACTGAAAACGCTGATGACGAAGCGCACAAAGAAAATCTGGAAAGTCACAGAATCTCCTCGGCTTATTTCAGATCAGCGGTGGAACCCGACACTGAATCCAGTCCCAAATCTGAGCCAGGAACACCGGACAAAACCGAACTTTTCACAAAGATGGCGAGCCTGCTCAACAGCTCCACCAGCAGCACCGCGAGAGGCCAAGCCAAGACGCTCAATGGATCTGCTCCCATCAATGACACTGCAAAGGAAGCCGCAGTCGGGGTCGTAGCTCTCGCCTACGCCGACATGCTCGGCCGTGCCTCGTCCAGCGGTGCCGCAGCTACAACCCAGACACCAACCACACCGGCCGACAAGGGCGACTTTCCAAACGCCTCTGCTGCAGCCGAGCAAAAAGAAGGAGCGGGGAATTTGACCTTAAACTCTGAGGGAGACAACACGAGCAGAGGTCCGGAAGAGGTTGAGGAAAACAAGATGGCCGTCGGAAGTGAGGAAGTTGACGACGATGCGAAAACATCCGATTTCTTCCTGGGTAATGAAGGAAGTGGAAGCGGGGGTGTTGATGTGTCTGATGTTTTGTCAACCGCCGCCACAAAGAGCCAGGGCCTGAGCGAGGACCTGTTGGAGCTGGAGTATCTACGGATATCAACCGGGAACATCTCCTTCAAGTCGATGACTCACACAGAGCCGTGAGGGAAACGTGTTGAAATTGTCATGTGGTTGGAAAAATCCCAATAAAAGATGGAAAAGTATTTGAGATTCTGTTCTTAAAATGACTGAATTAATGGTGTTTTTAACCTCATCTCATTTCTATGTCAGACATATCTTAGTGTTTGGTAAGAAATAATGATATAATGTTAAAACATTAAATAATTGTTCGTCTTGGTTGTAGCTTGTTTACAGGAATAGTTTGACATTTTATGTCTCTGCTGGTTTATTGGAGATCAAACAATTAGTTGATTGACCGATTATTCGATCAAGAGGGAATTAAACGGTGTGGCGACTGGTGCCTGCTTTAATCTATATATTATATGATATTAAACTCTGAGTTTTGACAGTTTGTTGGACGACACAAGGCATCTGAAAACACCTTCGACTTTAGTAAATAAATAGCCTTTTAAATAGTTTCCTCGGATTGGTTTCATTCATTGTAAAGAACACTCATCTGCACCAGCAGATACTGGGAATTATCTAAAAATATGTTCTATAAATCCTGACTGCTAACACAGCATTTTTATTCAAACATTCTCCCAACACTGACCTAAAAAAGATCTCCTCTCTGGAAGAAAGCTTAGTTCAAAATGTGGTTTCCTGAGCATAACTTTCGCTTGATTCTAACAAACGAAATGTTGAGGAGGGGAAGCAGAAGAAGGTCATACTTGAGGCTTTTTATAAATTGATTGTATTCCCATTCCTTTGTGTCCTCATTCCCAGGCAGGCCGTGGCTGTTCAGCGTGCTGACACAGATTTTCCACCTCCTCCTTTCGAGCTTACAAGGAGCGTTTCAGCATGCTGGTCTCTGGGTTAACACGCTATGAGATGGAAAAACCTGGTCCTTCCCCTTGTTGTTTGAAGGTCTTTCTGTGACTTTGCCAAACCGTTAATAAAGAGCTGTTGAGGAAAACAAGCAATTGGGTGGTTTGTGCGACTGATTAAAGCCATGAAGCAAATCCAGACTGTCATGGAATTTGTTAGTTTCAACCACAATAATGTGCTCGTCCTTATGTTGCTACACTCTTATTTATGTTAATAGAAACTGAACTGGATATGCATCATACTTCTAGTGAGTCTATACCTCTAGATACAGCAAGAGCAGAGGGAAGAAGTGCCACTAGATGGCGGTACTCGTCCATTTTGTTTCACCGCACGTGACATCAAGTGCTGCATGTTGGTAGTTCTCATGCTGTGGTGTCCTTTTGGGAAGCGAAGGGAATTTAAAGAGGATCAGATAAATTGCAGAATTACTGTTAGCTTATAATTAAGAGCAAAATTGATGTTTTTGCTTCCACCATTATCAATCAGCCAACCAGGCGTTCAGCTTTCGAGGGCATTGGGTCCACACTAAGCTCACGTCACAGATCCCAACAGGTCCATTCACAACACCTGACCCTTCACCTTTTCCCCCAGTGAGCCAGCGCCACCTAAACACCAGTTATACACTGGTCCTCAATCTATGAGCTCAAAGGGGCCCCAAGGAGAAGGTGGGAGGGTTTGAGTCAGTCAAAGTTAAACACATTGTACATTGGATTAACCCCCCCCCCCCTCCCTCCTACCACCATACCAATACCCGTGGAAAGTGGGACCATCCACTTTCCCATAGGGCTGAGCGGTATTAAGGTGCTATGATGTTATGTTGTCAAGGCGTTGGCCTGCCGGCTCCTTCAAAGTTCCCCTCTTTCTGCGCTGCCTTTTGTGCAGCCGAGTGTTCCTGGTTCACACACACCCATACCTTTCAGAGTGCTGGCCTATAATATTCCCCCTGTGTGTGTGTGTGTGTTTATCACAGACAGTGTGTGTCCCCCCCCCCCTCTTCTCCTACTGTGAGGGGAATTCTGTACCATGTGTCTGCGGTTTGTAGGGAGCTTTCAAGAAAGAAAAAACAGTTTTTTTACAGTTTAAACCTCCCTTTTTTACTCAGGCAGGCCTGCAGCTATGGAGTGACAGAGCTAATTTTGCATGCAGCCTGTAATAGAGACAAATCCATAATCACGGCACACATTCTCCGATGAGGCGAGGGAGAGAGAGAGAGAGAGAGGGTGAGCATTGGTTGCTGAGGGGGGAGAGAGAGGGGGGGTGGGTAAGACAGAGAAAGGCTTTTTGTTTGGCTAAGTACACTACGTGAAAGAGGGGGCGGCGAGGAAAGAGTGCTGGAAATACATTAGAAAAAGAGTTGCTTTGGTATTCGTGGCTCAAATTACCTCGCATGCCATGCAGCGGATGGACCCCACCATCGGATCCACTTGGTTTGACTATGACTCTCTGTGTGTGTGTGTGTGTGTGTGTGTGTGTGTGTGTGTGTGTGTGTGTGTGTGTGTGTGAACTAACTTTATTGAGTTTACAGTGATTCACTTTGCCCTGAAACCCATATGAACTGCAGAGGGGGAAAGTTTGGAGGATTAGCAGAGGCAGTTTGCAGCATACCGGCTGTAATCCAGGGCTCAGTCAACACACAGTCGGTTTACTTAAGCTAAAACTCTATTACTTAGTTGTTTATTGTGACAACTTGAAGGGGAAAGTGGTAGAAAAAAAACCAAAATCTGGCCCGTCACATACCTCAAATTCTGTAGAAACGCTTTCTGCATCTTCACTCACGTCCAACCCGTGCTAGATACAATTAGATACAATAGGAAGCAATTTAGGAGCATGGAATCGCGCCGGCATTATAACATTCCCACATCTGCTATGGGAGATAAAGCTATTTCCGTGTCTCACATCCAGCGAGTTTCCTGTGGCCTGCGCCGTGGAGGAAGTCATAAAGACAGGAAGACTTCCTGTATTGTTGCCGACGTGGAGCAGCACGGACTGTTCATGCTCCGTACGGCCGGGGAACAAAGATGTAAACACAGTAATAAAAAAATCACTCTCGGCGTCTGCCCTTCATACCAGATGTTTGCGCAGTTGTTTTCACTGGGCTCAGCAGACGCGTAAAGGATCCCCCTTTAAAATAAAAGCAACCATGATGACGAGCACAAGCATTATCTATGTACTCAATCCAATCTTAGATCTTTGCATCTCATGTCCCTTGTGTTGGAGACAATTACTCAAATTGCACCAGTTTAACTTTTGCTAATGTTGTCATCCATCTAAACTCGCCAGTCACAGAAACAAAAGAAACCACAAGCCCCTTTGTTGTTTGACTTTTTCATTTTTTTTTTTCTAAAGCAACAGAAGTAAATCAACTGTCTACATCAATGGCAAATCTCACAATATTTCCCACTCAGTACCATCCCTCTGAGGAACAGAGATAAAATACAATTTAAAACAGCAGCAGCACTTTCCTGCACATTTTATGAACAGCTCGCTTAGCGATCATAGAGCCACTTAAACTGTTGAACCCTGTTCGTCAGCTCTCCCACAAGAACTTTAGACCATGTGGCTGTGACCATCAACAACTTCCCCGCTTCCATGAGATGCTCGGAGCTCAACGTGGGCTCTAAATGGCAGGAGGATAATGTCCACTTGTCCGGACCGAAAGCCTGTTTTTGCACTCTCTCTCTCTCTCTCTCTCTCGCTCTCTCTCTAAACTACAAGAACCCTCGAGCATTTGGCTGAAAACTGCTGACTTTCAATATGAGAACATCTCCAAAAGACATTAGAAATAGATCAAGATGTGTTTGCCTGCAAGTCTGCGGGAAAGTTTGGGAGTTTATGTGCTGAATCTGATTTGAAGTCCAATTGTTCCCCCCCCCCCCCCCCCTCCTGCTTCTGCGTTGGTAACCGCTATTAGAGCCAATTCCGACCACAGATCCCAATCTGCTCATAATAAAGCTGCATTGTTATGCTCTCGGCCCCCCCAGAGTCGCAGAGAAGCGTGCGCAAGTCCTCACAATGACTTATCTCCAAGTGTCACATAAGCAGCGAGGCCAGATATGTCCCCCCCCCCCCCCCCCCCCCCCCACGCTGCAAAAAACAACAAGGGAACACAAGAAGTTACACTTCTAAAACAAAACAAAGCAATACGTCCAGTCTTGAGAGCTGAAGGTTGCTTCTTGAGGTGCTTTTGGAGCTTAGTCTTTTTGTTGTTGTTGTGTTTTGGCACCGTGACAATTAACTCCTCCATTACCGACGAAGAGAAACAGTCCAAATCTCCTCCGATTAGGGCCATGGCTTTGAGTCAAGTCATCTGATAGATCATTGTCACACCGAGCAAACATAAACACGTTATTTCATGAGAACTGTACAGCCAGAAAGAGACAAAAATAGACACAAAAATAGACTTGATGATATATTCTGCGAGGACAGCCCTATTAGTACTAGCTGCTAAGACGGTGCAGAGAGACAGATAAAAGGGACAGACAGGCACTTTAGTGCTGATGCATAGCGGAGATTAAAGTAGGAGCTAAGCAAAAGACAGAAAGGAGGGAGGGAGATAGAAACAGAGTCTTAAAGAAGGATTTAAGGTCAAAGCACTTTCAATTCAACCAGTTAAAAAAATGTAAAACTGTATCATCTTAAAGTTTGGTACCTTCATGTATAAAATAGCTGAGAACAAATGAGCAGATCCATTTGTTAGTTCGTACCGACAGAACCGCGATATGAAGTGACCCCTTTTTTCCTGTGTAAAAGCAGTGTGCTGACCACTACAAAGCTAGCATTAGCAATGGCTATTGATAGGGTCTCTATCCTCCGCTGTACTGTACGTACCTAATGTTATTTAGCATCCTGAGACGAAGTGGATTCAACGAGACACAAGTGTCTGGAGCTAACAGCACTAATGGGACACCGTGGGTCTGTATCAGGGGTCTCAACCTGAGCTGTGGTCAACAGGATGCTGAAAAGATGTTAATCTGACCTAGGTAGCTTAAGCTAACGAGCAAGCTGCTATACCCCCCCCCCGCTACAGGTTCCTCTTGTGTCAATCCTGTGTGTTCAATGGTTTAGGTGTATGGCTTTGTTAAAAAGTTAACAGACAGATAAAAAGGCAGAATACGAGCAGCACAGGTTTATAAACGAGCTGAATGCTAACACGGGCTATGCTAATATTTCTCACAGTCGACAGGAAGGCCAGCAGATTGGCTCGTACCGTTATCATTGTCAACGCTCGCGAAAATAGCCGCGGCTAATTTCTTTGTGAAATGGCTACAATCTGAAAATGAGGCACTTTTTGAGCCAATATATAATTCTATTAATTTCTTATCCATAAACTAAATATCCACCTTAATTATTAGAATTTTTCTCTTGAAAAAAAAATAATCAAAAAACACCAATTTTATTTTTTTGTACCGTTCTCTGATTGGCTTTCACTCAAGGAAGGAGAGCAGCAAATAGCTTGTTAATAATGTCATTTGGCACACATCCCCGTTGGTTTCCACAACCAACAAGATGAAAGCGAAAGTTTTCCATCAGTCTGTCAAAGTGCTTCACGGGCGTGTCCGATCCAGCTGCTCCCTCAATGTGATTGGCCGTCACAGAAGGAACAGGCAAAGCTTTGAAGCTCTCCAAGTGGCACCACATAGTTTCCCAAGGGACGACGCGCTGACATCAGCACTCTGAAGAACCAAAAAGGAAACAGAAAGAGGAAATTGTTTGGTTAGAAGCAGGAGAAACAATAACCCAGATATGAAGAAGAACTAAATATTATGACATGTATATACAGTGTCTCTTGCTTATCAAGGTAATTATGATATCTAATGTAAGTTATCAGTGTCTGCTTATCATCCTGGGAACACAGTGACCCTCAGATTTAGAAAGGAAGAAGGCGATAAAAAGGGAACAGCGGGAGAGGACAGAGTGAGGACACCTATTGCTGCAGGCGCAAGCAAAATCACGACAGGTTTTTCTGGCAATTTCAGCTCCTCGCATCACGTCGGACATGTGAGCACACAGGTGTGCGTCGCCGGGAAAAATTGCCACCCGCAATGGAGTCTTTCCTGGCCTTGTTTGCACGGTTGATAGGATTAGCGGTAATGCAGACTTAATGCTAATTCTGCACCAGAGTAGAGAGAGCAGACGAATCACATGGCGTCAGGCAGCCATCTGCTCGGGTTTTCTTTTTTTTTTGCGGCCCCTGTGCACGGCGTGGTTTTGGGCCGTCCCAGGCCTAAAGTTGACAGCTGCGAGATAAACCTGGTAGACATCTAACTCTGAGACACGACCACCGACTGATTTAAGGGGTCAACATGCTCTAGAAGCGTTCGCAATTTGACCCGGCCCTAAAAAAAAACTCGACAGCTGTGCTATTTTGGGAAAACGAAGTTCACGATCGTCAGTGAATCATTGTGAAATTTTTGCTCTTCGACTAAAAATAATGGTCCTAGGTTGTTCAAACTACATCATATTTCCAGACATCGTCCCGACACAACAGGCCTGCAGGAACACCAATCGCTCCTTTTATGCTGTGCTGTGTGTCACGGAGGACAACTGACCGCCTGGCGACGACCTTTCAGCAACACCGGCGTGTCAAGAGTTTGCGCAGGGTGCCACGTCTCTTGGCCCCGAGTCACGCCGGGGATTTATGATTCTGTGTTGCTACGACCCAAAGCCGACCAATCAGAATACAGACTTGAATTATGCAGAATAAACCGGCTGACCCGAAGTTGAGCAAAGTCTGACACTGATATCACACAGTGCGACACACATTTTGCTACACATCTTTTACCCGGCGTGACATGCAATTATCCTGCAAGATAGGTGGCCACCGATCATGTTTATGTTATTGATGTTGCTGTTCTGGTTAGGCTTTGTAATGACTATTGCATGCGGTGTAAATGCTTTGTCACACCTGTTAAGTGTTGCTTTAATAAAGGGAGCGGGAAAAATGCTAAATAGCGGAGTTCACCCAGAGTTTGCAGGATCATGACTCTGGCTATAAAGATTAGTCGATGCACTTCAAACTGGGTTACTCTGTCAGATGTGATGATGACTCACACCAAAGGCACTCAGGCTGCCTTCAGCCAAAACAACAAACGCACGGAGCTCGTCAAGAGAACAAGTTGAGGGAGTTCCCTGTTTGTCTCTTGCCCTAAAATTTCCCAGCAGCGCTCGACTCTTTAATTGCATGAGGGTACTCTATATTTACGCCCCTCCCTCTCTCGCTCTATCCAGTTGGTCCTCTTCCTGGTGCAGTGAGCTATATTTAGCCCCCCTCGGCACAGACGGTGCCCGCCAGCCGGCCGAGCCACGACGGCCCAAAACCGGAGCGGAACCGCTCGCTCGCTCGGAAAAAAACAAAACAGCGACACAAACAATCAAGCCAGCCAACCAGAGGGACCAGAGGAGACAGCCAGGACATGCACCGGTGCACTGCCATGGACGCACACAGAGACACGATAATTATGTGGATGACATTCACTTAATGATGACCTTTCACCAAACACAGACACGGGAAATTATACAGGGAAACAACCCTCCGATGCCTAATGCCCTCTTATATACGCAAACTTGCAAATGTTTCCGCTCGAATCAAATAGTGCCGTCTCATTTTCCCTTTGCTTCCCCTTCCACGGGTCTGACCCTCCCCATGGTGGTCTGTCCATCGATCTCCTTCATTTCCTTGCATCGTTTCTCCATCGAATGGGCGAGTCGATGCAATAATGGCCGCGGTGAGGATCGTGCGAGAGTGCGTGTGCTTCTCTGCCAGACTGTTTAAATCAAGAGTTTCGACAAGGCGATCTGCCTCCGCAGTCTGTGTCTCGCCAATAACTGTTCTCCAGCCGCCTGTGTGTGTATGCGTGTGTGTGTATGCGTGTGTGTGTGTGTGTGTAATTAGGAGAGTCTGGGTCTATGTGATGTCTCAATCGAGGGCAGTCTAAAACTGAAAGCCACCCTGTTCTCTGGTCGTAAATCGAGTGTCGGTCTGTCATTTTCCTGCCGCCCCGCCTCCCACAAGACACGTTGCCGGTCTGAGCAACGTGATGCGGGTCACTGAGTCCACCGGTCACTCACTAAGTGTGAGTTCAATCGCATTTTATTTCAGAAGGAGAGAGCTATGCTAGACTGGACATCCCCACTGTGTTTATCACTTTATCTCCTCTTGTTGCATCAATCTGCGCTTTGCATTCAGGCACAAAAGACATTGTTTCGGTTTGAGAGATTTCTCTTTTGTGCAAGATACCAAATTCCTGACCGGCTGCAGCTTTGACGCCAACCCTGACCTCTGACCTATAAGGACGGACGGTGTCGCATGCTGCACTGATTATAAAGCCCCCTGAGGCCCATTCGTGGTTTGCGACACTGACCTGACTGTAACTGACAGTTTTTCACTATTTTCAGAGATTTTATAGACAAAATGATGGAAAATAATCCACAACCTCTCTAAAGTCTGCAGGGAATGAGTGTTTGATACTCAAGACGACAGACTTTGGGGGGGGGGGGGGGGGGGGGGTGCTAGCTTTCACATTTACTCCTTTTCACTGTCAAATACGCAGATTCAGAGAGAATACATTCAACCAGTTTGATGGATTTCCACTGATGCCAGGGACAGATCTGAAGACAGCTGTTGAAAAAAATTCAATTCAGGGCCGTCCCACATTAAGAACGCATGTTTTGTAGTTTCAATAATCTGTGACAAATTTGCAAAGACCAGGCAAAAGATCAGACACGTCTTTCCAGAGGAAAGACTTCTGGGAAACAGGAAGCCTTTTTGGGGTTCTTTTCGCAGAAGCACCAGCAGCAGTTTGTTTGGAATGAAAACAAGAAGAGCTGGCCGGTGAGTGAGCATCGATTATCAGGCGAACGCATTAACAGAAAATCCAGGGAGGAGGCGTCGCCGTGCTGCCCACCATGATGGACTGATAAGTGGTTTCTGGGAAGCGCGGGGGACATTGGTATGGCAACGGCGGAGCATTCACATGCTGCAGGCCAGTAGCTCCCATCCTGATACATTTGTGCTTTAATTTGATGTCCTCTCCTCTTTACTACCGGAGCATACGAGAGAATACACTCAACAACATCGGAGAAAGCCAACGGGAGGTCGGCGGCTCCATCATTGTGCTCGAACACAGTCAAAGTCGATGGACAGTTAAAATGTCGGCCATATTGCCCAGAGAATTGTTTCATTGCTTCCGTTTGCCTTCCTCCTGGTGCAGGACTGCACTTCTGCTTTTTGCTTTCTCGTGTTTTTACTTGTGTAGCGACTAGCGAGTGGACCACAAATGCATTTCGCCGTGCAACCCATGTTGCATATTGACAACACACTGTTCTCGAATCCTTGAACATGCTCGCTTTGTTAATGTTATCCTTGGTAGAAAACATATGGCGACAATAATCCCTCAATACCGCCGACGAATTGTCCGACGGGAAGCGTTTCATTGTTTCAAATGCCCCCATTATGAGAACCGTGAACGCAGCACATCTCCCCTTTATGCCGAGCTGTTCACACACATTGCACTGTGCAGTCGGCAGCGGAGGGCAGGTAGTGCGGCGTTTTGAAAGACGAGTGCTGTGTGTGCTTATCGCATGTTCACACACACACACACACACACACACACACTGTCCCACCTTAAACGCTGCTGCTGTCAATCACACTCGCAGCAGCTACAACCGCAGCGTGAGTGTGTAACATGTTTGCACATATGTGCACGGGCACAAAGTGAATAACTAATGATTAACCTATCATATCAACAGGCCGTGGCGTGTAGTTGATGGGTAAGGGATTGGCCATTCCGGTACGGTTGCAAAGGTTGCGCGGTGGAGACGATGACAAGGTGTTATGAAATCTTGAAGAAAGAGGCGGAGAAAGTCAGCGAGTCAGACGAGGCCAAAAGCAATTTCTTACATGACACATTAATCGCTTCAACTCGTTAAATGTTGTAATTTCTGTCTGCGTTTTGTCCGATTTCTTTTGACACGATTGTATAATAATTTAAGTGAGAAAAAAAGAAGAAAAAAAAAGGCGACAGGCTGCAGGCTAGTTTCATTATGCAGCGACACAGTGGGTGAGACTGTGAGTGGGTGTGTCGCGGCACACAGAGGAGCTGGAATGTGTGGGGACAGGAAAAGACAGACAGAGAAGCAGTGCTGAGTGGGGGGGGGGGGAAAGAGCACATACGTGGGAGAACCACATTCAGTGCCCACGTGCAGCCTCACGCCCGAGTATTTTTAGAACACCCGCGGACAAAATTCGGAACATGAAGTTTGCATTCGTGATCCGGGTGAAGCATGTCGGCCTTTACATACCTGACCGTCGGCGGCCAGACGAGTGGAGAGTGCGCTGACCCTTACATTGGCCCCTGTGTGTGTGTGTGTGTGTGTGTGTGCACCTGGAAGCTTTAGAAAATGTTACCAATCGAGTAGTGGGGGTTTACAGAGCGCAACGGAGCAAAATGTAACCCTCCATGCTGTCTGCAGGTTCAACACCATTCATTCGGGCTGAAACGATGAGTCAGTTGTCAGAAAATTAAATCAAATAAACCAAATATTCAGTTGTAAATTATATATATATATATATATATATATATATAAAACAGAGAAAGATCGTCAATTAATAATTAAAAAAAAAAAATCTTCATATTATTTGAAAGTAGTCACTCCATTTTTGTCTGTACAGCAACAATTCATTTAGCAAAACACAGAAACTGTGTCAGGTTTACTGAAACAAAAGTTGCAGCATATTAACCTGAAATGTCCATTCCATTGCTGCAAACGACTCAAAAGTGTGTCTCGTAGGCTGAACATTTTCTACTGTCGGTCCAAAAGTCAAACCAGCACCTTGAGGCTGAAAAGATGAATTGAGATTAGAGGTGAACTACTTTAAAACACATTGTGAACTGTGTAAAAGTTCAGCCTCGCTTCAGTGGTTGTAAATATAGCGTTGCGGGCCGACCTCGTCTAAGAGAAACTGGCTACTGTCATGAAATCTGACATGGGACGTCCTGTCCCTGGACTGGACACACGGAGCTGAAGACGAGAGGACGAACGTGTTTTCGGGAATGTTATCTCATTCGATCTCTGTCTCTGTCACATACACGCATTTTCAGTGTTTGCTGACTCAGACCACCGATTTCTCTTTGTCTCCGTGTGTGCTGTCGCTCCACCAGTTCTGCTACTTTCTCCCCCATGTGGATGGCTCTCCTGAACACACACACACACACACACACACACACACACGTAGGTGGCGTCTTGAGTGAAGTGATATATGGAGTAATGGCATAAGCAGGTGGGGTCCTCGGTTCTGAGTAAGGCTTTTTCCAGAGTGCCAGCTCGCTCTCTGACACGGACGGACAAACGGACTGAAACACAAGAAGCTGTTGCACCATCTTTAAGAAAGGCAGCTGAGCGACGGAGCTGCTGTTGAGACATTCGTTTCTCGTCTTGCTTCACCCGGTGCACAATTCAAACAACAGTCAGCAGGATAATTCCTTTGTTTGGGGAGCTTAGACTTCTTTTTAAAAGTTGGAACGTGTAAAACTTCCAGTTCAAGCGAGACAAAGCGGCGAATAAGTCTTCGGTGAAGTAGCACATGGTTTCAATCCTGGAACAATCCTCACAAACAAAACGTCAACACCTTCAAATACGCCCTTGTTAAAGTAACAAAGTTGTCTTATGTTTAAAGTGTTAATCTTTAAGATATATGTACTCTGGGTACCATTCAGTCAACATTTCGTCTGCCATACAATGAATGTATTTACGTTGTGTAATCAACTCGCGATACAGCAACTTTCATTGTTGGTGGCGGAGTCCGCCATTCACTGTTTCCTGTTCACTCTCCTTCAGCAATCTAACAGAAACACATTGATATCCAATGCAATATTATATAACACTACCAATAACTCATGGTCAGCTATCAGTTACGATGTGAAATCATTCAATATGATCACAGAATGATCACACAAAGATATCTTATGTATTTATTATATTTGTAAATCAATATTAAACATAAATGTCACCATTTGACGTATTGTACGAGCGTCAGCTCGAAGCTAACTTTCCATTCCTATTATCGCTATCGGTTTCCTCCAAACAGCATTACATCCCCCGATGTTTAATAATGCATTCCTTATGGCCCCGCTGTCGTTTGAGGGTCATTACTAATTCAAAACTCCACAAACTCCAAACAAAAGCAGATTACAGCCACATCTGCTCCGTGCTTGTGGCGGCTCTCATCAGAGTCTTTCAAAGGATCAATTAGAAGCTTCCTTCTTCTGCGAAGACACTGTAAATAATAAATGAACCAAAATTCACCCTCTGCTTTGCAGCATCAGAGGGTTCAGAGAGCAACTGACGAACCTCTGGATCATTCAAATCTAGTTTGCATTTGGAAATCTTTCCCGTGTGTTTACAAACTGATGCCAATCTGCGTTTCACAGTGTGTGTGTGTGTGTCCAGTCTGTTGATGAATTGTGTAATTATTAATCGAGACATCTCTGCCCCTTCATACCGCAACAGCACACGCATCACAGAACCTTCCCCATTCGTAGCATGTAGCTATTTGATGGGCAGTAATTGGGACTGTGATTGAATGCGTGGGCTAATGCTGTATATATATATATATATATATATACATATATATATATATATATATCTGACTGCTATGAGTGTTGTGTGGATGGGTGTCTGTATGTGTGCGTGTCAGCCAGTGTGTGGCTGACTGGTTGGACAGCCAGACTGGGCCAACACGCACCGCAAATATTTATCTACGGACCTTCTGGAGGCTCCGCTGGAGGCGCTTCTCACTCTCACTTCATCTCCACAGGAGGAAAAAAAAAAAACATTTATTAAGAGTCCTCTCCTTCTAGTCTTCATCTCCATCCTGTTTTTAGCCTCCTCCTCTTCTTCATTCACTACACTTAGTTTGCCTTAAACTTGTTAATACAGGACTTACAGGACCAGTGACACATGTTCTGTCCCTGTTTTTCCCTCTGTACTCTGCACACTAGAGTGAAAACACTACGAGGGTAAAATAATGACCGTCACCACCAGCATGGTTTGCAAAATGTTCCACCGCGATGTTAAGTGCATGTGATTTGTAGCAAATAGGCTCTTTTGAGGACTGCTCTGCATGTGTGGTTGGCTTTCTGACAGAATGAAGACGGATGGAAACAAGAACAGAAGAGCAGTTAATGGAGACATGATGACGAGCAGCATGATGACGCAGGGCCGATCACTCGCTGTGTGTGTGTGTGTGTGTGTGTTGTTTATGGACAGGAGGTGATTCATATTCAGATTCTGCTGGACTCCTAAAAAGCCCTCATCATCATTATCATCGGCTCAAAGCGGACGCCAACACTGATGACACCCACAAACCCGCTCAACTCGTCCCATACAGCTGGGGAACACGTGCAAGCGAAGACTCGTGTTTCCTTCGGCTCCTCTGGATCACGACCGGCCATGAATACAAACAATTTCATTAATGCCAAATGAAATTCAGCCGGGACGTGAACAGTAAACACATTGCGCAGACGCCACCCCTCCCGAAACCTCTTCAGCGTGTTATTTCCTACTTGTTTGTTCTTGACCACGTATGACTAATAAGTATAGTCAGCCGCATTTTTTCATTTCCTCTCCTCCGCTGATTCGGGGCTTTTAATGCTCTGGTTAAGTGCTGTGACGCCCGCAGCGGAGAGAAGAACATCGTGTTAACGGTGCTGTGGAGAGGTGCATTGTGGGGGCTGTAATTGACAAGACAGCATCTCTGAAATCGACAGACAACAGAACATCAAGTTTCCGCGAAGCATTAAAAAAAAAAAGGACACAAACATCAAAATAAGCACGATGTGTCCGTGAACACCACCAAAAACACACAGCCAGTCGTCACTGCAGGCAAACACACACACACACACACACTTGTAAACCCGTCGACGACACTCATGTGTGGAGGAATATAAACCGACGCGGTGCCAGTCTGTGTCGGGCGGGTGTGGGTTCCCCATCGTTTCCATTCATGAGCGGCAAGAAAAATAAATCCCGGCACACATGACGATGGCAAGAGCGCGGCACGGCGGCTAAATCCAAATTATTTTTTCCGATTTTTTTGTTGCCTTCTGAAAGTATAATGATAACAACACACCCAGAGACAACGGGGTTAATGCCGGGCCTCAAAACTCAAATGAACTGTTGACTACGTGTGCTACTGGTTCTGCAATACAAGCTCGAGACTTGTCTCCTCATGCAATAAATCAATTGACTCCCTTTCCAGTCAGAGAACCCGTGTGCCGACGTGTAACCGACTCCACGCAATGCGTTCAATTCAATAAGGAAAGCCCCGCAAAAGCACAGGAAGCCGTTAGTTCTGCCACTGAGGCCCGGCGAAGGGGCGCTGACGCCGAGGTGACGCAGAGGTGAGGCAGCACTCTAAAGGTTAACGACCGTTCTCCGGCCGATAACGGCAGCAGTGAGCAAACATCGCAGGCTCCTTCATTCGATCTGCACCGATGAGTCCCATACGGCGCGTCGAGGGGCTGTTTGTTCTCGCTCTCATACCACGCGGAAGATTTGAGTGATCCCGATGTAGACGGTCCAGAGGAAGTGAGCGTGAGGGGGAAGAGTTCAGGGGGGTTGAATCTAAAACTCTCTTGTCCACGTGTCCGGATTGGAAAATCAAATATTTGATTCTTTGTCAATTTGGCTTCCTGATCCAACAGAGCTGCAGAGAACGCCGACCCTGGTAGATGCGTCACGGTTAGGTAACTGAAATGTAGGCCGTGTGTGTTTAGTCTACAGTTTCCCTCCAGGAGTTCAGCAATCCATATGTCAAAAGATGGCCTCATAGAAGGGTAGAAACACCCAATTTATAAACTCAACTTCCACTTTGCAGGAAGTCCTCAGAGTCCCGTGCTGCAAGATCTGTTGGCTGAAGCTACGGAGTTTTTACGTCATTGCCTTCATGAACTCAAAACCTTTGATTTGTTGGTACCTTCAACCGTAATGAAGAACATCTGCAGGCGAACCAAGCTGTTTAAAAAGCGGGTGTGATTGCTCCGCATTCTTACTGGTTTTAACACCATTTCACTTCCTCTTTTCCTCGAAGTCTACGAGGCTGAAGAGTTGGTTTTGCGAGACGCGACAGACAACTGTCACTTGCTAATTGAATCCCCTGCAGCTCATTAAAATGAATCAACGGCAAATTATAATAGCTGGTTGGTGTTCTGTCTGCAAGCTGCATTAGTTACACTCGAGGGAAACTTGAAGCAGTAAACAGATGTGAGAGAGGAAATAGTACAGACCAGAAGTACACACTCCAGTATTTCGTAGGTAAGATGTGAAACTTGACACGTCGGCTGTTGCGGTCTTTCGTTATTTCATTGCCTCGTCCCAAAAAGCCACAGCCGTCTGGTCTAAAATGTCTTAATCGGGCACAATTCAAGCAATCTAGTAAGATCAGGGCTTCAAAGCCAAAGCCCTTGTGGGAAAGAAAAAGAAAAGAGAAATTTGATGGCCGCTCCTGAGAATAACTTGACCTCTCCGCAGGAGTCTTAACTGGATTCTCACCCTGCTTGTAAACCGTCAGCACTTCGGCTGACCCAAAGATCAACTCTGACCTCCCGTCATCCCCTGAAGCTCCTCCACCTGAACCGTCCGGCCTCCGCACAGCTCAAGACGCACACAGTGACTGAAACCACATGCGGCCACATAAACACACACGGCCTCCATGTGAGAAGTGGCTCGTTAGTGGACGGTAATCAGCTTAGTGCTCTCCTACGCCCACCGGCGCTAAGCTCTTTACAGACAAACCCAGTTAGAGAAGGAGCAGCTGAGCGATGCCATGGCGCCGAATCCAATGAAACGCACACAGTCTGACGCACACAGATCATGGTGGGGGAGAAACGCGGCGGCGGTGTCGAGACAATCACCTGAGACAGAGCAGAGACGTGTGTGTGTGTCGAAACTAAATTTATAGGGGCGACAGATGGAGAAGAAGAAAAGAGGCCGGGAAACAAACACGGAGTGAGAAGAACGAGAAAAAAACTCAAATACAGCAAAAAGAGAAACTTGAATGATTTCCAGGGAGAGTGTGTGAGGAAGGAGGAGGAGGAAGAGGAGGAGGAGGGGAAAGAAGCGGACAAATAAGAAAGAGTGTATGTGAAAAACTCCCTCCTCCTCCTCCTCCTCCTCCTCCTCCATGGCCTCAGTAACCCCAGTAGGTTGGTGGGTGGCTGCTCAGTTCTTTTAGGCAGCGCTTGGCGCTCTCCAAGCCCGGCATACATCCCATACCACAGCGCACAATCAGAGCTCTGTAGCCAGGATCACGCTCATACAGGGAGCTGGCACGCTGCCGAGCTAACACACACACACACACACACACACACACACAGAGAGAGAAGATAGTACGTAGAGTAACGGGAGTTCATGTCAATGGAACATGTCGCTCCACCACTTTGGTCCAGATTGAAACATCTCGGCAAGAAAGTCGTTGGGCGTACTTTCCAAAAATGTCAAACTGTTCTCTGAGAGCGACTTCAAAGTGTATTCAAAGTGTTCAAAATGAATGCACCGACACAAGAACAAGTTGACAAGGCAATAAATCAATCATTCAGACTCTGACAAGTACACGGAGTATTAATAAAACGATGCAGTGATGAGAGCTGCATTCAGGCTTCATTAGGGGCCTCACCTTAACGCCGATGGTGACGCAACAGACTATAAAAAACCAAACGGGGGCATTTCTAAATGCAGACGTGCCCTGTAAGTTATCTCTCGGTCCACAGCGACCCTGTAAGAGGTTCATTCATTCATTCAAACAGAAAACCCCCTGTGCACAAACCCGGCTCACACGCCCAGCTGAAAGCGCCTTCATGTGTGGAACGTGATTATGAGAGGAAAAGAAAAGGTCTGGTGTGAAAGCAATAAAAAAAAAGAGAGAATAAAAAGTCTGCAGAGAGAGAGAAAGAGAGAGAGAGAGAGAGAAAAGACAGGAAGAAAGAGATGTTTGGAGAGCGGAGGAGAGAGGCTTTGTTCAAAACAGTATTGACAAAAGGGACAGGAGGTGTGTGTGTGTGTGTGTGTGTAGCTGTAGCTGTAGTCATGGAAGGCCAGACTCAGGTCGGTGAAGGTAAATTTGGCCATTGGTTGAGCTTTTGGCTGACCTCTGCTTCCTGCAATGCGATTGGCTCGGATGATTTGTCTCAGCTTTTCTTATTTAGAGCAGTGTGTGCGTGTGCGTGTGTGTGTGCGTGTGTGTGTGTGTGTGCGTGTGCCAAATGCATGTAAATAAGGTGTGTAAGTGTGTGTGTACCTTGAAGACTGGTCGTTGGACTTGTCTTTGGATGTGACAGAAAAGCATTTGATTACCTGTGCATGGTTGTGCTTCAATTCAGAGCTCTTCAGTTAAAAAGTGATTTATGTGCATGAAAACACACACGCATACATAACACACACACACGCACACACACAAAAAAACACATACACACACATTCAGTCTGTCCGGCGGCGCCTCTTTGCCTGACCAAGCTGCCAATACAGCTCATTCTCCTGATGCCATGTGTGTGTGCGCGCCAAATGCATGTAAATAAGGCACTAGTCAGTCAAAACATGACTGGAGTACTGAGTCATTAGCCGCGGCTTTACTACCTAATTACCATTCACACACACACACACACACACACACACACACACACACACACACACACACACACACACACACACACACACACACACACACACACACACACACACACACACACAATGATGGAGCTCCTGTTGAGAAGCCTTTGAGCAAGGTGCTTAAACCCTTAATAGGCTCAAGGGTAAGTTAAGGATTTATTGGTGAAAAAGAGCCATTAATCTACGAACAAATGAACCAAAAAACAGACAAAACGACTCAAATTAAGACGTTTTATTCATTTTATCCACAGCTTGCAGGAATTTAGAAAAAAAGACAAGAATGCTGATACATTTTGTCACGTGCTCGTCAATCTTCTTACGCGTGTCTGACTCGTCAGATATTTGTGAGAGGATGTTATTCTCCCATAAGCAGCTCAAATGTCTTCACAAAAACATTTTATTACACTTTATGACACAGAAAATGTCCACAAATACATCAAATCTTTAAGCAAAAACACCAAACGTTTCATTGTTTTTTTCAGATTGTATATTTGGGTTTAGGAAAACAACAAGCGCTCTGAAGACGACGCCTTTGCAGACCCAACAACTAGTCGGAATAATCAGCAGATTAACCTCTTGAGCCTTTAAATACTTCTGTTGTTATCAGCCTCAAGAATCCAGCGTGGACTGGACTCAAAGAGCATCCGTTATCGTCAGCCAGTTTCTCGTTTGTCAGCTCCTGAACGCCTCACCGTCAAATGCCTGGTTGTGTCCGTCTGTGTTTAAGTTTGAGTTGCAACACGGCAAGTGATACAACATTGATAGATACGGTAAGTGTGTGTGTGTGTGTGTGTGTGTGTGTAAGCGATACTGTGGAGTCGAGCATGGTGTCTGTTACATTATCGGAAACAAGATCCGATCCCCGTCGGCTGTGTGGAATTACTGGAATTCTCACACGCACACACACGCACACACACACACACACCTTGTCTAATCAGTTGATCTGTCCCTCTTCAGACTTCATGCGATGAGCTGAAGAATGAAGCCGCGCACGGCTGGCGCTGGCGCCTTGACCTCGTGAAAACGCTGTCAACGTCATCTATCAGCAACAACACACCAAGCAGTGTGTGTGTGTGTGAAAAGAAATGTCCTGTTGGGAGATGGGCACTGCAGCCTGGTCAAGGTCTTGGGAAGATGAGCGGCTAAAAAACAAAACCAGGCGGGTGATAACACCGCCATTACTAAGGCTGCGTCTGTTTAACTGAACGGCTTTGTGTTGACTTATTTCGACGTATTCTCTTTTGGACGGATACCGTCGCTATGGAGAGGAAGCCCGTCTGAGCTCCGTCTTGTTGTTGCTGCTGTGAACAAAACACGGCGCCATAGCGGCTGGGTTCAGCCCAAAACTCTCCCAAAACACAAAAGTGAGCTGATTTAAGCCGATTCATGCTTAAAAGGATTTTCTGCACAAATGTGAACTTTAGTTGCGATTCAATGGAGAGAGTTGAATGCCCGGTACAGGCTGTGGACGTGCTCTGACTGCGCTTTTTCTTATACCGCCTTCATTTAAATAAATCAATCCCCACATCATTATCATCCCCACAACCTCGAATGTACCTCACCCCCTCCCTTCGCTCTCTCCCTCAATGAGTCCTCCCTTTGCTCCATAAAAAAGCGGTGAAAAAGCATTCGCATCCATCATCTGTGCTTTCCGGCTTCAAAGTTGTGAGTGTCAACAGGGCTTCATGAAAAGGCCCTTTGATGTCTGTAATGAGGCAAATAGTATGTTCACAAATATATGCAGGGACGGTAAATATTACGCAATCTGCAGAGAGAGGAACACATTTACAGATTTACAGCGGTTCGTTTCAATGCGGTTCAACGAGTGCGCAAGACTGCATGATGACACACACACACACACACACACACGGGGGCAAGTCCCAACAAAGCCAGTTACCACTCTTCCTCTAAATGACACCATTTAATGATGTGCAGGGTGCTGATACAGAGGGCTCCGGGGAAATCAGAACACGGGCAAAAGCGTGCAAGTGCACATTCCAGGGAGATGACTTTATCACCGTAGAGCTGCTCTTTATCTGGCGAATGAACGGCATCGTTCATTCGCGTTCATCGTTTTTTTTCCCTCACTAAAATCCATCTGTTGCATGCAAATGAAACCGAAATAAAACAGAAACATTTGGACCCGTTTACAGCACCTATTATATGTCAAGCACATGTCAGCAAAACTCTCCAGCGGATCTCCATCATGGCGCCAGATGTGGCTGCAAAGAGATTTGTGGCGCTATTAGCGAGCTCTTGCGGGTTAGCAGAAGAGCTGATGGCAGAGTAAAGAGTGCAACCAGTGAGGAAACCGGGGGTTTTTCTACAGTCAAGAGCTCCATGTGCTGTCCCGTAGCCCGATCATCCGTCACAAATCTGTGCG
This sequence comes from Melanostigma gelatinosum, assembly GCF_949748355.1. Taxonomy (NCBI): domain Eukaryota; kingdom Metazoa; phylum Chordata; class Actinopteri; order Perciformes; family Zoarcidae; genus Melanostigma; species Melanostigma gelatinosum. The sequence goes on from NC_136656.1 coordinate 6,660,684, forward strand.
TATATGCGTGTGTGTGTCAGCGTTCAACTCAGATTACTCCTCCAGTCCTCGGTTTCGTCTAATTGCACAGAGGCGAGGGCCGGTAATGAGTCGATGCTGCCGCCGCCGCGCACGCAGATGACCTCATCACACGGTCTGTGTTTGAAGTGAGAGACGAAAGAAAACACGTCTCGTGGTGGTGACGGACACACAGCCTTCAACACTCCCTAAAAAACCCAAACAGAGGAGAGCTGTTGCTATGTGCGGTGTGAGTTCGGTGACTCCCTGAACAGACCACCCAAACAAAGCCAACCGGACTGCAGAACAACTGGACGGCCTTGACTTTAACAGAAACAAACTATGCCCAACAACAACAAAAAGAGACCGTCCTCCATTTTGTGTTATTTTCCAAAAAAAAAGGAAACCTCTCAAAATGTGAGGGGGAAATGTGAAATAAATAGTTGATAATGACTAATAACTAATAACTAGTTGAAATATGGTATTATGAAGTTGCTTTTATCTACATGCATTGCTGTTGGTCTGCCTTGATCTCAAAAGGGGTCACACTTGATAAATAAACGCTGAATTGGAGAAAATGCAGGGTGTTTTTTTGTGTGTTTTTTTGTCCTCCGCAATTTCCCTCCCGCTGCTCCACATCTGTGTGCGTTTACACTCTGAATGCAAGCAGAGCTGAGTGTCGGCGCGTTGACGGACTCACTCTAGCGGATTCCCGCACAAAGCAGGTTAAAACGACAGACGCGCGCACACACACACACACACACACACACACACACTCTGCCCTGAGCCTCACCCGATCCGGGGTCATGTCCCGACCACGTGGTCGTGTTTTACATCAAACCGAGTTGTTAGTCGAACCTAGTGTTGCCCTAGAGTACACACCCAACAATAAAAGGCCGTCAGCAGCATAAAGAAAACTGTGAGGGGGGTAGAGGAGTGAATGTGTGTGTGTATTTAGTTACAACATGTACTCAGTATACATATATGTATATATGTTAAAAAGGCAAGTTGGCTTCTTTACAACTGGTCGGATCGTCCGACTGCTTCTTTTCCTGTTGATAATTACTTTAGTTGAGTACAACGTTACTGCCAAAGTGATACTAAGACCCGGTCGTAATAAACCTGACTTATCCTTCGCTCTCTCGCAGACAGACAGACGGGCTGATTGGGAGAGAATTACACGCCACTTCTAATGTCTACGGTGGACAGGACTTGGTGTCCCGTGGCGTGGAAGGAGTTTTAAAAGAGCTACAGGTTATTTTGAGGCTGGCACACACATCCTCCTCCAGATGGTAAAGAAATAGAGTTCAAGGACAGCTGGGCGCGTGGATAATACACTCTTCCTTTTTTTTTTGTTCTCTCTGGAGGTGTTCGTGAGAGTGGTGGCAGATTTAATCAAATTAACATTTTGTCCCGAAAAATCCTTTCCACTCCATGAACTGATGTTTCGCTGCGTTCTGCGGAAGGTCCAGACGGCACACATCAGGAAGGAAACACCGACACGCGGCTAAGTGAAAAACCCACACGTTGGCTGAGCTTCGATAAAAAGCAGACACATGAACACAGTCGCTTACATTTTTCTACACAAAGGCTCAAAGTAGCAGCCGCAGGGCAACAAAGCCCACACGCACGTCACATTTATTTAGATTTTCTTAAATATGTAATTTAGAGAAAGAGATCACCCTGCTTTTCCTCATTACTCTTTTTCTCTACGAGCTGGATCCTGTTGTAATTACGGCACAGAGAATCCATGCAGACAAGATAATTAATCGTTTCTAAACTGTATTTAGTTTGGAGTATAACGAATAGATGGGTCGCCGTGTACCCACTCTGCATTTTTGCTTTTTGTTGTCGTCCGTCTCTTTCTCCGGCTGCAAAGGAAAACGTCTCGGCGCGACACTAAGCATCTATTTTTCAAGCGTCTCTGCAAGCGTTTAAAAGGACGGAGTGAAACACAATGTGAGAAGGAAAGGAGGACGAAAAGGCGTTTTGGTGGAAAATGTTGAACGACAGTATGTGTCGTGAACAGAAGGGAGGGAAGGAATTTCAAAAATCTGTCAAGACTGGATGTCAGATGAGGACGCCGATTGTAGTACAATGAAGAAGTGTGAGGTAAAAGGAGTCAAACAGAAGAACGAAGACAGAAATAAAGAGAAAAGTCGGGCGAGAAAGGAATCAAGAAAGCAAGACAGAAAAGGCCACAAATTGCGGACTGCAGGGGGAAACTCTTTCAGGAGAGCCCACTAGTCTTGGGGCTTGAGGCCTGCCAGCCAACCGCGGCAAAAACACTCAAACAAAAGAATCATTTATTGGAGGAGGAAAGAGGGGGAGGCAGAATGGAGGGATGAAAGGAGGGGGGGGCACTGTACAGAGGCATTTGAGAGCTGTGTGAGTGAAACACTGGCCCCATCTCAACATTCACAGCCAATGTGCAACACTGTCCCCCCCCACGCTGCCCCGCTGACATACTCAGCAGCCAGAGCCCATATGGTCCCACTGTGGTTGCCTGCTGGCTTATATATTTAAAATACACCCAACAACACTGTCTGCATCCACCAACCCGGCCTCCACTTCCCAATAAAACGTATGGATGCTGACTGATGGTTCATTTCCTTGTGTGGAATATTTAAAAAAAACAGCCGCGCTGCTCTCACCACAAGATCCCTCGATGAATTTTTGCTAATGCCTCAAGTTCTTTATTAAATACAACTCTGGAGCCGGGCCGATGAAATGTTCACCACAGAACCCCGTGAGGGTTTTAAGTCTGACACAACCTTCGGTACAAATCAAGTGGAAAGCAGGGCTACATAAACAACAAGGCTTGGCAGGACGCATTCATCACAAGAGCCCCACTGTGGGAAGGCTAAGTAAGACTACTGAGTGTTTTACTGATGCATCTAAATCCACATCTCCATTTAAATGCCTCTCCATCTGCAGGCGTCTATTTCTTAACGGGGCAATTTAGTGCAGACAGTGGCTCAAAGAGAATGTTGTTCGATGAGGAAACGTCTCACGGTGCCCTAGTTGAGGCATTGTTTAGCTGCGGTGGAACCCCACCGCTAGAGCATTACCCCACACAGTAGAGGGGAAAAATGACATACAATGAAAATTCATCATCTGGCCTCATTGACCTCCCTTTCTTGACAATAAAGTAGATTTCTGTGGATGCTTTCTAATATGCGACAAAGAAAAAGAAGGCCCTGTAGGTGGTTAAAACTGAACAATCACAGCCGTCTGCTCGGATTAAGCGATGTTCAAATCATAGAAAACTACTTTCTTATTGCCACATCTAGAAGCCTGGCTACCCCCCTTCAATGCTTGCATACTATTCTTCAACACATCATCATAATGTCAAAGATGTGGGGTTCTGGGAAATCGAAATATTTAGGAACAATCTTTTTTTCTCCTCCACTACTCGTGTCCCGTTGGAGGTTATCAGGTCAACGGAAAACCGGGCCAGAGTTCAACTTTATTTAACTTGAAGAACGCTTCAACGGTATGCCGAAACAGTTTCCTTTGCTTTTTGCGCCGTGAGCTGTTCGCAACAAGCTCTTCTACTTGGAAAGTAACGGCTCTTCTGGAGCAGAAGGATTCTGCTGCTTGTCAAACGTCTCCTGAATCTGCCCCCGAACATCAATAGGAAGCCTCGAGGGGATCAATAGTCTTTTCCAAAAAAATCGATATTCTTTGTTATTCCAATAGGTTGTCTGGCCTTTAGCACCTTACATAATCACATAAGGTAAAAAGTGTGCATATGCCTAAAGAAGAAATCTACTTATGAATTGTCCGAGCAGACGATCTCTATCTCATATTGTGGATTAAGCAGACAGTCAGACAAATTCAACTTGTGTCTACCTGGCGCCAGGTAAAGTTTGATTCCCAGCATAAGGGAGGATGCGTATTCTTCTTTTCTATCTGAATAATGTCACAGAGCTGAACAGAGCCTTACAAATGTGCTTTAAACGAACAATGGCAACTCTTACCTGTTCCCTCCTTGTTTGCATTCTGATGCGTCCGCAGCTCCTCTGATTTGTAGAAGTCGATGCTGGCGTAAGTGTTGAGTGTTGAGCTGCTGCCGACTGCCGCGCCCACAACCCCAGAACCTCCAGCCAGTACAGAGAAGAGGCGAGAGGGGGCCTGGCTTCCCGAGGGTCCATCCAGGCCCAAATGGGGGCCCTCTTTGTTGGCCAAGTCCAAGTCTATATAGTTAAGGCCTTGCTCTGTGGACGAAGTCTGAGAGTTTGTGGGATGGGACTGCTGTCCAGGGAGGGCGAACTGAATGGGGTTGTCAGTCACAGCACCATTCCCCCACAGCATGCTTTCAAAGCCCAGCCGGCGGGCCACAGCTTGGGGGTGTTCTGGAAACAGGGAGGCAGTGGAGGCAGAGGAAGTAGAGGTAGAGGTGGGGAGGGAAGGCAAGGCAAGGAAGGTTTCTGAGCAGTGCCGTCTGCGTCCTTGGGGGTCGGCCCGGATAACTTTAGCCCCGTGGTCTGGGTTGGGCCCGGGTTTGGCCAGGGGGAAGTCTAAACCCCGTGATAACACTGGAACAGAGGGATCAGTCCTGGTGGGGGAATGGGCTTTGGGGGAGACACTGGATGATGGCCTGGGGACGGTGTTGCTACTCAAGCTGAAGACCATGTCTGTGTAGTCTCCACAGGATGTTGGGGACACTGATGGGACACTTTCTCTGCTTTTCCTAAGTGGGGCTTCAGCCACTTTGGCCCCCTCTTCACGAGGACCAGAAGTACCCTCATCACATGATTTGGGAGGATGGGCAAGGGTTGGTGGCGTGGGAGGGGTGTGGAAGGAGGGGAAAACTAGAGTAGTAAGGGAGAGGGGTGAGGGGGACGGAGAAGGGCCCAAGTCCATGTTGACGTACTCAGAGGCAGCTGGAGGGGTAATAGGGGCAGAGGGGCTACGGGAAAGGGGGGTAAAGTTCCCGAAGCAAGAAGTTGGCCTGTGTTGATGATGCTTGCTGCTTGAGCTATGAGGCAGTGATAAGCCATGTCTGAGACCCCGGCCACGCCCTCCTCCAACCCCATTCTGGCCGCTCTTCTCCCCCTTAAACTCAATGCTTACATACTCCCCAGGGCTCTTAGGTTCTGGGGGCAGGGGGTTCTCACGGACCCTAGGGAGGGTGTTAGCCTTGGATACGTCAACAAACAGGCTCACTGGTCTGTTCCTACCATGGCTACCCTGCTTGGACAATCCACCAGAGCCCCGTCTCTGCTGGAGCTTACTCCCATCTTTGGACTGAGTTCCCCCAGCCATGGGGCTCACTGCCTGGGTAGCCCGTTCCTCGCTCTCCCCGAGGCTCTCGCTGCTGGCTGAGCTGGAGGAGTATGAGGAAGAGGAGAGTGACAGGTGGCGTCCAACCGCTGAATTGCCTGCTGGTGTTGGCTCCTGACGCCCTCCCACCGTCCTACCTCCACCCATTCCCCTAGTAAAACTCCCATTGGTCCTCCTGCCTCGCCCGGGCCCATCGTCAAAATGTCCAGCAGAGGGGGTATGTTTGTATGAGCGGGGAAGAGAATAGTAAGAATAAACCATCTTGGGGGGTTGCTGTTGAGAACCGGTCTCCAAATGACTGGTGTGTTCAGGTGGTGGGGGGCTGCCATTTACCGAACGTGCACTGATTGGAGACATGTTCATATAGTCACTGCCTGCCCTGCTGTCTGCACTACCACTGCCCAGCCAAGCTCCTCCAGAGAGACCCCCACGCTGGTCAGGGGAGCAGCTGCTATTGGGGGACATTATCATGTAGCCATCAGAAGCTGGTGGAGGCCGGATCTGCTGTGGTGGGGACACGCTGTTGTTAGGGGTCATGGCCATGTAATCGTCAGCAGGTTTGGAATCGGAGTCTGGGACAGAGACAGCCAACGACTGGGACAGGGATGCTGGAGGCTGACTGGCGCCAGGCAGCATGGACATGTACCCATTGTCCACACCTATATCTACACTACCACTGGCTCCTCCACCCACTTCACTTTTAAACTCACCCGCCACGTCCAAGTACCCTCCCCCTCCCCCTCCCCCTGCTGACCCAGCACCCATGACAGATTCCCTCTGTGGGGTAGAGGAGGTGGAAGCAAAGGACTCGCGGCTGGTGCTCCTGGACATGATGGCATAATCGGCTGAATCTTCATCTGCTGGCTCCTCAGCTCTGCGCTGACGTGGGACCAGCCTCTCCAGGGCCATAGGAGGTAATGAAGCCCGCTTGCTCAGCAGCCTACGTTCAGCTTCACATTCACGACTGGAGGAGCGGCGTAGAACTCTTCTGGTCTGCGGCTGGGAGCCACAGGCTGGTGTTACTGGTGCGGGCAGGGAACTGGATGTCAAGCCCCCTTGGTTGCCGTTGCTACCACCACCACCACCATCACCACTTCGTTGGCCCATTAGGATGTAGTTGGCTCCCTCCTCGCCAAGGGACTGGCTGCCAGCGATACCAATAGAGCTTCCGGGGAGGCTAAGGGAGGGGAGAAGAGTGTGATCCACAGGACTCGAGCCATACTCGTCTGAGGAGCCATAGTCACTGGGTGAGCCTGAGACAGACGCGTGACTGGAGGGGAAGCGACTGTAGGCACCAGACCCTGGACCAGCACCTGCAGATGTCACGACTCCAAACTCAGAGCCATGCCCAGAGCTAGAGGAGAGGCTTGGGGCTGGGGACGGCACTGGGGTGGAGATGGAACGCATCAACCCAAGAGGAGTTTTAGCAGCTGTGGTGGGGGCAGAACGGGCTGACTTTGACCTGAGGATTGGGGTGGTGGAGCACGAGCCATTGGTGAAGGGGCTGGAGCAAGTCCCTTGGAGTGGCGTGGTCCCTCCTATCCCATCCTCACCTTTCGCCCCGTCACTTGCAGTGCGAGACCTTGGGAAGCTATGCCGTGGGGTGGGAGAAGCGTTGGCACTGCTGACCACTGCTCCACAGTTAGCTCCTCCTGGAGGCTCTGTTCGGGGCCGGCGGGTGAAGCCCACCTGGCTGGGTGGAGGGTTTGGGTGGTGGCGGCGTGAGGGAACACTGATGGGGTTAGAAGCAGTTGCACCTCCTCCAGGGCCAGAGTTTGACTGAGACTTGCTGCGTTGGCGGAACTCCTCGCTCAGTGCCTTCATGGCCTCCAGCAAGGTTTCATGCATGTTCTGGGCCACCACAGAATCATCCACCTAACCCATGACACAAAAACAACTCTCAAACAGTGAACTCAAAACATAACTCTGGTAAATTTATATGTGAATTAATTCTTAAGTTACAAATCAAACCACTTTAACTTTTTAACTGAATATTCTTTGGAATTCTTTATTCTAATGGAAAACCATGTTTGTATTTAAGGCGTATCAGCTCAAATACTGGTCGCCCACTCTTTTTCTTTCATTTGACTGCCTTCTGAGATTCATTTCACTACCGCTGAGTGTCGTAAAGTTGGTTTAAGATTGCGTTTTAAAATCTAAAGGCTTGGGTACTGAAACAATACCAGGCATGTAGACAGTTAACCACCGAGAATAGAGGCTGTTCATGCAAGACGTTCAGCAGCGAGCTTCGGTGTGTGTGCCACACAGCTGTGTGTGTGTGTGTGTGTGTGTCCAGCTGTGTCACACAAATACCCGAGCGAAACATTAAAATTTCAGCACCTCGAATTACATGGCGCTTCGAAATTCGGCACTTAACTTCACTGAGTCAAAGGAGTGCTGGACTAGAAGGAAAGCGCCTCTGTATTTCAAGTAATTTCTAATTTTTTCTTTAAAGTTAACCGGTTAGTTACAGGGTTTTGGGTGTTGGGCTATTGAAAGCAAAAGTAACTGACATCCCTAAACAATACCAAAGCACAGTGTATCCACCACTTTTAATTTCCACCTTAAGTTAAAGCAACAATGTTTATCAATTGGACCATAATATGGGGTTACATGAGCTTTAACCATAATGTTGCGTAACTTTATAGTTTCTCTGACTCTGTAGATTATAGGCTCTTTACGTATAGATGGGATTGGAGGGTGCAACTCTCAACGTTATGTGGACTGCAGATTACAGGCTCACCTGCATCCAGAACTCGCCCGGGCCTGTTACGGCAGAGCGCCCCACCTCGACGAAGAAGAAGTTTTCCGAATGGCCACAGCGCCGGACGTTCATCAGCTGCAGCACCACGGCAGCAGCGTCAGAGTTGAGCTTGACGAAGTTGACCGTCTTGTCGGTCAGGCAAAGGCGATAGATGCCCACCAAGTTCTTGGCTTGACCCAGGCCCTTGGGCCACACCTTCACCTGCCACACCTCTTTGAACGCAGGCCCGGGATTCAGCACTCCGTAGTCTCCCCCTTCCACGCTATCAGCGAGGTTCTTACCTACAGGGACAGAACAGAAGAAGAAGAAGGGGATTTAAAAAGGGTTGTTGGAGTAGAGAAGAGGAGGATATGACTGGATAAGAAAAAACAGAGGTAAAAAATTACGGAGGAGGATTCATGAAGAGCGCTGGTTACAACAAAGCAGTGACATGACCTTCCACTATTTACCTGTTAGTGGAGGGCAAGGTGGCACTATTATGTAAGCTGTGCTGATATTGAGCTTTTCATAGATTTCTAAACCAGATCAAACAGTTGAAATGGAGCATGCGGGAGCATGTGAGACCTGCAGGCTCCATACCTGGGGTCTCATTTGTCAACCGCAAACAGACAACCCGACACTCGCACAAGCACACGCACCAGCGTGGAATTACGAAGCCGTTGACGACTGAAGCAAGAATGATGACTTTGAAAGAAAAGCAACTGCTGTGGAAAAAAAAGATGTAAGTCAACCAACTTGCGGAAAATGCTTAACAAGTGAATCTTCTCCAAAAAGCAAATAATGCCAATAGATGGTCAGAAAACCTCAGAGCAAAGCACTTAATAAGCTCTTCAAGAGCCATTCTCTGGAGCTGCTCTACTGACAATAAACTGGCTATGTAAACCAATAAAATCGAGTGTCTTTTAGCGGGAGCACAGGCAGTCCATTCACCCTTTGTGTTTCTGTATTCAGACGGGTGAGAATTACTGAGGCAAAGAAAACGAGGAGGGAAAGTTCTTGGAGAGATTTGATCCTGGGCTGGTGTGGGCATACAAAGGCCCGCAACTTCCTAATACAACATTTAGCTGGATGTTTGGTGTTTTAAGTCACCTTATTGTTCACAGGCCTGAAGCAGGAACCGAGAAAATTACCTTAATTCTATCATGCTGTGCAATTTATTGTCTGACACCAACTCTGAATATTCAACAGATTTACCTCTAAGCTCCTTAACTTGCTGGCACAAGGGACCTGTGTTGACTAAAAAGCCCGGGATTATAGAAATACCTTGATGTGACTCATGTTTTAGGGTGGATTCTTCTTCTTCTTCTTCGTGGGAAACCACCCTAAAGGGTTCCTTAAATGTGGATCCTTTCCTCACATGCACCGTATTTGATTAGTTCTCTCTGTCAAAGTGCCAGGTTGGTTGTGTCTGAGCATGCTAACTACAACCCAAACATCAAGACTGAAGAAACAAAACCTCACATGTTCCCTTTGTGGGAACAGGGTGTTCTTTGTGCAGTAATGAGCACCTGCCTTATTGAGGCCGTCACATCTGGAGTATTGAAGATCAGTTTGACAAGTCACCGAGTGACACATCATATTTTTCACAAACGTTTGTGTGGTATTCTACTTTAAGCAATGATTTTTGGCCCAATCCGGCAAATCACAGTGCACCCGGACCACAGAATTACAAATATATGATTGTACGTCTGCATGCGTTCTTCCTTTCCCAAGACTCTGCTGCAAATCCTACAATGACAACCATATGTAGACAAGAAGCCTCAGCGTGCACAGTGGACGCCATATCGGCCGAGCTTCCGTTGCGACAAACATTTCCCCCAAGATCCTCTTCCCGAAACAGTTTTACTTTGGATTTCAGAAACGTGTCTTCTTCCAGTTTTTTTCCTTTCCCAAAATTGGAGGATCGCGCGCAACTTGAAAGAGACTTAGAATAGATGTTTATTTGAAAGCCGTGGAGGCTGTGGCTTAGTGGCTGTGTGTGGAGGCACTCCCCCCCCCCCTACATTAGATGACTCACTCAAGGCCATGCATGGCTGTTTCATGCACTGCTTCTCTCCGTGTGCAAGAAGCCCTGTGTTCCTCCTCGATTTAGATTTACAACAGGAAGGGATGGTTTGGGGATTTTTTTCAGTTGGGACAGAAGGGAACTAGGGATCGCAGGAGACAACTGGGGGGGGGGGGGGTCTTTTCCAAGAATATTTAAGGAGGAAATGTTTATTTTTAAGATTGCTTGGATTAAAAAAAGTCTTATCGCAGCCTTTAATTATTCTACAATCAAACTTGTGATCCCGTTGCTTCTTGAGACTGCATGTTCCTCGAGGAGTATCGTTTTTCCTTTTCAAGAGCCGGATAACGCGTCTTTTAGGAGAGCACAAGTGTGTTGTTTGTTTTGAGTACAGTGCAACCTTAAACCTCAGCTGTGCCCTCGAGAGCACTCCCCACACACAGACACCCTTGATCTCAGGGCCACTCGGACTGCGCGCACTTATCGGCGACTCTCAAAAGCACTGAACACCTTTAAGAGGCTTCCCCCAGACCCCTACAGGGACGCCGACCGATTTGCCCCCATCGAACGTCGTCGACCTACCCGTCAGAGTTACATAAAGCGAGGGTTATCAATTATAGATTGCAACGGCCGTGTGGAGCTGAGCAGACATGGTTGTTGGGAGCGTTTTTTTCCCCCCACTTGGCATGAAGAGGTTATCAGCCGGTCAGCTTCTGCCGCCCCTATACGACATAATAAGCCCTCAGAAAAACACACGCCCGTAGCAGCAGATAACAGGAGATGGATCTTAAAGGCGGATGCACGAGGAATCAAAACACACCTGGGGGTGATAACGCTTTGAGTGCTGAGCTTGCTTGGTTGAATGAGGGCGATGCAACCTTGATGGGAGGGTGTATATCGGGTCAAAGAGTCAACAACTCACACTGGCTTATTCACGCACCAGTTGTTTACTTCGCTTTCAACCGCGACCACACATGAAACTTTCAGTCGTGCGTGCGCTCGCTCTCGAGAGCGGCGACCTACGCGGCCGACACTGTCGACTATTCATGCCGCGTATTTGCTGTGCTCGAGCTGCCTCCCCTGATACCATAGACGGTATATAAAGAGGCCATAATCTACCCTCATTTTCTCTCACTGGGTTTTTGTTAAATGTGAGTTTTTGGCTTTTAGGCGGCTCGGTGTCTCCCTTACTTTGTAACGTGCTGCTGGAGTGTGTGTGTGTCTTCTTGCTTTGGGAACTTTATCCCCCCCCCTTTCCTGTATCCCCCGAGGCGGCCAGATGCCTGCTGGGATATTGACAGTTCCTCCCGAGTGGCTGATTAGTGTTAGAGTTATCAAACAAATTCTAAGGAAGTAGGTCTTCCATAGTAGCTTGTATCAGCTCAGCCTTATTCTTATTGAAGCACAGCACCACTGGGTGGGATTCTAGTAGATTTAAGATTAAGTTAAAAAAAATAAAAAAGTTCATGTTTAGGCACTAAAACAACACCAAAGTGTTGCCACCGCCTCTCATTTCCACCTTTAAAAGCTACAGTCAGGCAACGTTTATTTAATGCATTTCTATTCAGTATCTTGTAGCAAGATTCAGAAACAAATCCCTCTTCTTAGTCAGCTAATGCAGCCTGTAAATCAGGGAGAACGACTCTGGCAGTGAACCGGCTGACTCTCACTAGGTTCTGTTTCAAGTTTCTGATCTCACTGCCCTAGTACGCCGTGCTGCAGCCATAACACCGCAGAACGCTGCACACGAACTTCTGGAGGGCTGAGCCCCATTTTCTAATGGCCGCCGTGCCCCCGATACCACCCCCGCTGCCATAGCCGCTTACCAGATAGGAGACAGCTGTGGACTTTTTGTCCTGGCATGTGTCTCAGGGAGAGAAAATAAAAAGAGAGAGACACTCGGCAGTGAAAACAGTTGGTCTAATCTCTTCCGCCCATGTGTGGCTGTTTCCCTCCTTTTCAACCCCTCCACTTCCCATCTCTTCATCCATCGCTTACCATCTGTAATCCCCCTATCTGGGCCCACACTCAGGGACACAATGTCTCCGCAACACCAGCATCTGCCTGAAGGTTCGTTTCACATGTGGTTTGTGTTTAGCCGGAGGAGCACACACACACAAGCAAAGACACACGTAAGTGTAGGAAATTATCGGTGACGCATATAAGGTTCGCCGTCCCTTTTGACAAGACGCACGAGAGAAACTCCATGAAAGTGATCTGAAGCGCTCTGAAAAAAATCTCTCACCAAACCGGCCGCCATCTTGGACGTTGCTGGCGAGCCTGCCTCGGAGTTAGTCAACATAATGTCCCAGCAACATCCAAGCAGAACATGCAAAGAGTCCCCCGAGTTCATTGGAAATGGGAACAACACTGTGCTTACTATTACGGTCCAGCCTCATGTTTTTCTTTTTTACCAAAGTAATATTTGGCTTTGAAAAACCGGGATGACTTTCATCTTGTGCAAATCTTCCAGAGCGGATCAATTAAATCTTGGAATTAAATCATTCAGGAATTTGTTCTGGTCTTCTGGGCAAGTGGCCTCTCCAAGTTTCTTTTCCACAGAACGTTTTCATCCTTAAGTTCATATAAAAAGTGCAGAGAATTCAATTAAGGTCAAAGTGTATGCAATCATTAGTCGGAGAGTGTGTGTGCGTCCAAAAGAAATAGGAAAATGATTCAATACCCTCTACATTCCTTTGTGCTCAGACGTTTTAAACGACTTTCACCTCATTTTACTCGACAACTCCTGGGTTTAATTCCAGAAACATAAAGTTCCTTCCTTTTACAATATCATTAGTATGTTTCTACATTTGGCATTTTGTTTATTTACTGCGAAGATGGTGACCGGCGGGATTCATCCTTTGCCCGGCGCCTGGTGTTACAGTCCATCCAATCAATGCAGTACGTTGTGTTGAACCTCCCAGAGGAAGCTCTTCCCTCACGTCTCCTTCTAATGCGTTCACTGTCAGGCCGATGAATCCCAACCCATCAGCCTCCTGACCTCCACCATAACGGCGGTAATGGGCCGGTATCAGCCAAACAGCGAGCAATGCGGCTCGCCGTATAAGGGTTTACGACGCGCCACGGCTCCTTCCTGCTCAACATATTCAAAACTTCAAAAAAAAGACCAGTGATCAGTTTCTACCCTATAGTTTGTATGTGTTCCCTCCTCAGAGACTCTCTCCTCTCCGACTCTATTAGCACACAGCCTCTGCGCCACCAGCGGCTGGCCCTCGAGACAATAATTACTCCCTAATTAGGGAGATGAGCAGTGCTTAAGCGCGGCTTAACGTTTAAATCGGACGGCTCTGCGAGCCACCGGTGAGATCCAAATCTCATTGGTCAGAGCAGCCAAACGACAATCAGAGAGTCTGACAGAGAGGCCTTCTATACGCAACTCACATAAAAACACATTTCTCCTCACATCAGTTCGGGTGTGAGAGCTCTGAAACTCTGGCGCTGTCATTATCAGCTCAGAGTACGGAAAACTAAATTCCACAGAGCTTTGCTGTACTGCAGCGAAGTCAACAAAGCATCTGAAGACGAGATGCATATCAATTGGAGATCAACAGACGGAGTTCGCTCAAAAAATTGGTCTGTTTTTTGTCCGAGTGAAAGTTTAATTCGGTGTTTTTTTTTAGTTAAAAGTCCTTTTAGCTGTGCTAATCGTTTTGGGGTTCGTTTGAGTTGAGCTCCAACTAGTGATTATTTGCATTATTGTTTCACTGTTTGATTATTTTTGACAATTGTAGAGTCTCCGAAACGTCAGAAGAAAAGGGAACAAAAGCCAATCACCATAGAGCGCTGCAGGGATGACGTATCTTTGTAATCCAACAAGTTAGTTATTGCAGAAAATAAATTCTGTGCACGAGTTTAGGGACCTTAAGCGCAAAAAAACTATTTATTTTGCTGCTGTAATCCATGCAGCTTCTCTGCACGTGCAAGTTTGACTCCCGCCATATTGTTTCATTGAGGTCAACAATTCCTGAGGTGTGTGCCTGAGCTGCGAGGACAGTTTTCCTGGCAAACCGGCAAACGTGGGCCGCACCGCCCTCCCGTTCCACCGAGGTTAAGCCTTTACACACTCGACTGACTCCTAATAGCTGAGCAAATAGCTGCCCTCAAGCCCGATACTGTACTCGCTGCCCGACAGGGTCTTACCGGGACTCAGCTGAATAAATAACTGGGATCCTAATACCGCCCTGCACGGCAGCTGGCTCGTGTTTGTGCAATTACCGCCCAGGCTCGAGGGGGGGGGGGGGGGGGGGGGGAAGGCCGCGCGATATTGGGACGGGTCCCGGACCGCTTTAGGGGAGTTTCCCAGAGCCCGACGCTCCTGTACCTGACTGTACTGACACCACTGTGACAGTGTGTGTGTGGACGAGGCCGGGGAGACAGCACGGGAGGGGAGGGAAGGTTCAGTCCGCATACAGGTGCCGAAGACTTGAAACTGTATGATCTGCACATACCAGAGGAGGGTTGTCACAGGGAGGAATCCTGACAGTGTTCAGCGTGTGTGTGTGCATTAAGCTATTCTCACACATGTAGGTTTACCTCACCTGCTGAGCTGCTGCCCTTTTATGACCTTTACACACCAAACCACTTAAGTGACCGTAGATTAGACGGCCTGCTCTTTCGGAGACGGTTTTCTCACAGTCCTCTCGGCTCCAACATCTGTCTGCTCACTCTGCCGTCTCGCGGGAACTCGTCAAATAGTTGGGAGGAGTGGGCCGCGCACCACCCACAGACACAGTTATGTAAAAGCAACAAGGGGAGGGGGGGGGGGCAACACGTTGACACCAACTCCAAATTCGCACAGGTTACACAAGACTTTCTCCCTGACGCGGCTTTTTCGGAGCTCCCGAATCAACAACCTCGAAGCAACTCTCCTGTGTTTAAAAAAAAGGAAAATGAAAGACAAGATTCTCAAATACATCAGAACATATCATTTTTCTTATTCTCCTCCTCCTCGGCTGCTTTATGTAACAGAAACAGGAGGTCATGTGCACCTTGAACCCGTATCTTTACTTTATCGGCGATTGCGTCACGAGTCCCTTTGTGGTCGCTCTCACAGCGAAGCCGAACAGGTGATTTGAACGTGGGGGGGGTTCGCCTCTGCTCTCACGACAGCTGTGTTGACACACAAGCGGCTGATAGACAGTGTTGGAGAAAAGGCCATTTGCACATTTTCAGCGTTAGATAAATCCATCTGCAGGAGAAGCTTGATGGGACAGCCTAAGCTGCTTAGCTACAGTCGGGAAATATGAATATTTAATGAATGAATGAGCCTCTCAGGTGCTAATGCGCTTCTCTCTCTCTCTACTTTTTGGGACATGTTTCGCCTCTTGCAGGACCAATGCCCGATGTAATACTGCAGTGTCAGCAGAAAAGCAGAGCAGGCAAAGTAAACAAGAGGGGGGGTTGAGTTGGGAAAGAGAGACACAGCTTGCACACAGCTGAGGCCCCCCAAAAAAAACCAAAAGTCTGGACAACTGGGAGTAAATATCTAGCCTGACACCAGTATGATAAGAGCTGCTGCTGGTGGTGGGGTAAGCTCCACAGCGCAGCTTAAAGGCACGTGTTTACAAACACGCACACTCCTCTCGTAGGCCATTCCGAAAGAACTTCGACCTGTTTTCTTAAAAAGTGTAACGCACCACCCAGCTTCAAATGTGTGCACACGGCAATGGAAGAAACAAACAATGTAAACTTGGCTCGGCGAGCTGTAGTGGTTTTCAAACAAACCCCCGTGCACGGTGTCCCAAAAAAAACATTGGAACGAGACATGTCACGATCTGCAGTGCGCTTCTTGCCGCTCGCGCTCTGCAACGCGCTGCCACGTTTCTCCTCGCGCGCAGAGCCTCGGCACAGTATTGGGAGCGTGCGTGCAATGCGTGTGTGCGTGCGCCTCTTGACTTACTTTTGCACTGCAGCGCCACCATGGCCTGGTACCACTCGTCCTGGTCCGCCTCGCTCTCCGCGGCCACGGCGAAGCTCTCGGCCCGCGTGTACAGCACGATCATGTGCTTGTTCTTGGCGTCGGCCCGCTTGTTGATGTTGAAGCACGTCTCGAGCGCCACCGCTTTCTTCGGGATGGGGGCCTTGCCGCGGAATTTCTTCTCGCTCTCGTAGTACTCCAGGCGGGCCGGGCCGCGCTCCGAGGCGGCGCGGAGCACGAAGTACCGCCGGTGCATGGACTTCTGCTTGCGGAGGTAGCCGCTCTTCCGCACGTCCTCGCAGCTCTGCAGGTCGCCCGCCTGGCTCTCCATCACGTCCGACATCTTTCCTTTAACTCCCTCCCCTTACGGGCACAAACTCTTTTTTTTAATTTCTCTTGTAGTATTTTCTGCAAGTTTGGAGAGAGAAGATTCAAACGTCCCCCGGCTCCGCTCCCCTCCCTCTCTCCCACATCAACGCAGGCATGTGAGAGGGGAGTTTGGGGGTTTGCTCCTGAGTCCGGCGGTTGAACCCTGAACCCGGGTTTGTTTGGCGGCTGTCGTTAGTTTTGATCCTCTTTGGGTTGGTTTGTTTGCAGTCCGACGGACAGGTCGGAGCAAGTTCTCCACACGGGCGAACACATGCGGAGCTCCCCCCCCCTTTAATTGACTCCCCCCCCCTATACTACTACTGCTGCTGCTCGTGGTTCAAGCGCCGTCTGAGCATTGTAATCCCATTTACTGCACATCACACCGCACGGAGTCCGTCCTGCAGCAGTCTGTCTCTCTCTGTCTGTTTATCTGTCTGTCTGTCCCCCCACCCCTGTCCTGTCCTGTCCTGCTCTGCTCTGCTCGGCTCGGCTCCAGTCTTGTGGCTGTGGAGTGGAGAGGAGCGGAGCAGCTACCGTGGAGCGGGACTGTCACTCACCCGCTGTACTAGTACTCTGGAGCACTGGTGCGTTCACGGACCGAGCCCGGGATCCGACACGAGAGCACCCGACTCGCCAAGCTGTTTCCCCCCCCTCCCGTGCATGTCAATGCTGTCAATTGAATTGGATAGATGGAGGCAGAGTACTTTATCAATGCACATGCGAGACTGTAACGAGTAAAAACTATAGGATGATTAAACATAACGATAATCTTAACTACAAACTGAACTAAAACTAAAGGAAGAACAAAACAGTGAATCTATAGAGACACAGTTATGTATGTAAAATGTAGAAATGTACAGTATGTACACTCTTTATACCACAGAGATCTACAGTAAGATGTTGGATAATGACAACAACAAACTAAAAATCCACATATAATGAGCAATAATGAACATTACTGGATGAAAAATATTGAATGAATGGAGATGAATGAAAAGTAAGTAGATTATGCTTGTAAAGGGAAAGAGTCTCATAACGTATAACTATGAAGAGTTTAATAACAGAAACTGCCCTGGAGTGACTTTTTTTTTGGGGGGGGGGGCTGCTATAGTCACACCACTAAAATAAGATACTCAACTCATGTTAGACTTCTGGAAAATACCCTCCAACTGTTACCTCCGAGAAATAAGTCACCATGTTATAGCACAATAACAGTAATAAGTCCTTAAATTTTCACTTTTTCAGTATTTAGTGAAGCTTTGTTTGTGACACCACTGAACTTATTTTTTTACGAATGTATATTTTTCAAAATGTAGTCATTTATATGGCATAATACATTGTAATATAATCTAATTAATGTAATGTAGCTTTTTAATTTCTCTATGCATTCTCTGATTTTATCGATTTAATTTCCATTCGCTCTTTTTCAATGTTTACCTTTTTCTCGTGCTGCTATGAGGTGGATTGTATTGCATCTTGGGAGTTCAACTGAGGCTCACTCAAGCAACATTTAATATTTCCTACAGCACGTGAAGGTAGCAACACTTCCAATGTGTGGAGTAGGATTTCAGTCTTGGCTCTGCCAGGAGTTCATCTTGTTCTATTTATTGTTTGAAAAAAATTCAAATCAAACCTCTTTCCTGCATGCATACGTTCTATACCTCAACTCAACTTTTAAAGCCCTGCAGCTTTTGAAATGGAAACATTACATTAAATGCAGCAGGAGCTCGCATAAGCAGCTCGCATAAGCTTATTTAAAATCTAGGTTAACAGTGAAACCATTACACCCTGTGGAGATACAGTCGTTTTGATGTTATTGTTTCCTAAATGCGACACAAACAGTACATCGAGCTGCTGTTATGTAATAAACGAGGCGTTTGTAGACGCCATATTTGTGCCACTCAGACTGTCTGAGTATGATTTTGATCTGTTGTGTTTTTTTTCTCGACTGTCTGGCTGAGCAGTGAAACGTCCATCTCTCTGTCTGAGAGAAAGCCCATCGAATAACACCAATAACATGCATGTAAATAAATAATAACAACAATAAAATGCTCTATTAATGGTCCTCCTGAAAGCTGGGAAGGGTTTCTATCTTTGTACTGCACGCTTATGCAGTATGTATGTTGTTATGCAATATGCATCCGAAAGTAACCTTGCGCACGAGGTCAGAGGAGAGTGGGTATCAAGCGCCCTCTGCTGTTAGAAGAAGTCACTACAGCCTTTCAAAATAAAATAAAAAAAGCTTCTATTACGCTCAAGAACTAAGAATATTTTCTCATTTCATGCTTATATTTTTGTTTAGGAGAAGAGTAAAAAAAAGACACACAAAAATAAACACTCCAAACTGTCTTAAGAAGCAACAAACTGATTTTATGAACATGAATACTTGTCATTACAAAGACACATGAATCTCTTTTTCTTTTTGGCAAAATAAGGGAAATGAACTTCGCCTCCAATGTCAAACCGAAAAAAGAAAGAACAACAGAGAAACATTTTGGTCCGGAACATGAAGCCATGAAGTTAAAAAAAAAAAAAAAAAAAAAAAAAAAAAATATATATATATATATATATATATATATATATATATATATATATATATATATATATATATATATATATATACACATATACATATATATATATATACACACATTTAAGTAATTCTGAAATTTCTTGGTTTTTTTACATTCAGTAGTATCTCCTTTTAGCCCTCTAAGCGCATGCAGCCTAGGAAGTGGAAAAAAACAGATTATCCTGCAAAAGGATGACCTAAAAATTTAAGAATAAAATAAAACCGTGATAAATGCAAACATGTCCCCCACACCCATCACATAGAAAAGCGAATTCACATGCATCAGGAGGCTGTTAAGGCTGTTTATGACCCTCTGTAGAAACCCGCGATGCAGAGTCTCAACTGGCTCTTCCTTTGGACAACGGAGAGACTTTTTCTTGTTGTTGTTGTTGTTGTTGTTTTTAAAAACCAGGACACAACGCTGATGCATTCACTGGCGGGCTGTTTCGTTGCACTTTTTAAGCAGGAGATGAACGCAAAGTAGCAGCAGCGACATGTATGTGTGTGTCATATATGTGGGTTTCTGCAACAAAATAAAAAAAAGTAGGTTACTCACGACTCCCACTGAGCCCTGAGGTTGGCGTCTACCGGCACACTAACACCTTTTGACGTAATGTCACGTGGTACAAACACGGCAGGCGACCCATCTCTCTCACACACACACACACACACACACACACACACATAATTACATTCACACGTTTTTTTGTCTCCTACAAACACGTAAACACAGACAGAGAGAGAGACAGAGAGAGAGAGGGTGTAATTGGGTTACGTCAAACCCTCCCCCAGAGGGTGACAACACTCCCGAGGCATTGAAATGGCAGCGACTCCTTAAGTTCACATCTCTCTCGGGTTCCCAGAGGAGTAAGGAGAGGGGGGGGGGGTGGGGGGTAGTCAGATGAAAGGGTTTCGCGACGTCCCTCGACTGGGGTAAACGTTCCCCTGAAAAGGACAAGAGAGGCAAGGGTGAGAAAAAGCGGAGAGGACTTTTTACTCGACTTCCCGCGGAGAAAAACAAAAACACAAATAAGGCCCTCTTTTATTCCCCTGTGAAGTGCACTTTGGTGCCACTTGTTTGCGAGGCAGTGAACGCACCGTAAACGGGTTCACCGACATCGGCCGAGGGACTTTGGGCTGAGAGTCGGGCGCGGGGAACGAGGCGAAACCTGAAACACACAAAACGGGACAGATGCTCAGATACTGTATATCATGATGATTAAATATAATCATTCAGCCTGGCATACTACAGCAGCAACAGCAGCAGATTTCATTCTACTCTATTTGTGGCTCAATGTCTTTTTTCTTTTATGATTATTTCATTTCATATTACTTTTATCTTTTGCTTTTTTTTTCTTTCTTAGTAGGACAATGATTTCTTGCTTTGAAACTAATTACTTTTATTCAAAATTGTAATTGGATCTGTGAAATGTATATTTGATATTTAGAATCAAACCAGAACTGTGATAAATTAGGCGTTTGTTCTCCCTTGCAGATTGTATTGTCATTTTTAAAAGATTTTGTGAAATACTGTATTTTATGTGCTTTTAAATAATTTAAGAAGGACAGAATATCAGTCTCAGTCAGTCCACCACTTTGGTCCAGACTGAAATATCTCAAAAACTATTTGGATCTGTTGCCATGAAATGTTGTGCATAAACTTTAATTCACGACGACTGTAATTGATGTACAAATTCAAAACCTCAACACATTTCTGTTGCCCATTAATGAACCCAAAATAGTACATTGACACAATCTTCTCTGCAAATAAGAAATACAAATAAGAAGACACACAAAATATTGGACAAATATTTTTAAAAAGCTTTACCGTTGGCTTCCTGGTTGCGAGCTGACTCATGGTGAAATGCATTCTGGGTGTTGGGTGCTGGGAAGGAGGCAGACGGAGGAAAGTCGGAGGTGGGCGAGGTGACGAATGCACTGGAGTCGCCTGGAGAAAAAGATGCACCCACATACAGCGAGATCAGAAGCAGCAAAGAGATCCACGTGAAGAGAAATGTTTTCCTGTTAGCTTCTGCATTTTACGTGAAATAGGAACAACAAGACTTTCCACATGCAGAATCTGGATTGTATCATTCTGTAAAGTAATCCCATGAACACAAAACCCTTTCTCTAAAACAAAACCAGGACTTTTTTTCTCAATACAACATAGTAGTGACCATTCCCCATAATAAAAACAAGTCAGCAGCAGAGTAACGTCTCAAGGAAACCCCGAACCCGAGACCCACCTCCTGATGCGTTGCTGAAGGGGTTACTGGGGGAGAGGGCGACGGGCTGCTGGGAAGCGGAGCTGGAGCTGAATGGGTTTGGGAAATCTGAGACAGAAGAGACGGGGGGGAGATACTTCACAGTGCATTCCTGTCTATTCAAACCAACGGCGCTCTGAGTCACACGGATGCATCCTAATTAGGAGTGCTGGCTTTAAAACATGAGGGACAGGGCGGGTTAGCAGGAGCAATCAACGCGGTTCGTGCTCGGTACCTACTTGCAAAGGTTTGGGAGCTGGAGACCGTGTCGACGCCGGGGGAACTGGGGATGGAGGAGCAGAAAACAGTCGATCAGAATACGACCTTTTAAAAAGGAGCTGCACACGCAGGGAATTAAAAAAAATAAAATCTGGCACGTTAATGAGAGGCTGATTTGGCTGTTTTTTTTTCTCTACCTGGCAGGAGTGGAGCTGGACGACGGCCTGCTGCCGAAGATGGCGTTGTACTGCGGCGGACCGCCAGGTGGAGCTGCGAACAAGCATTTCACACGGACCACGACTCCAATGAGATCAAGTGCTGTTGTCTCGAAATGTGAGGAAAGATCCCCAAAAAAACTAAAAGAGGCCAAACAGTTGATCCCAAGCGTGTGTGAGCCATCAGCAGAAGGAAAGCCATTACAAACCTCCTGAGTAAAATAGCGTCTCTGCGCTCAGCTTGAAGTGAATTAAAGAGAGCAGGAAATCAATAACCGTCCTCAGTCTGAAAGGCAGGGGAGGCTGTGATGAAGGTGGAAAACAACAGCGCTTCTTGTAGGGCGCTTCGAAAGGCTCCTCACGTGAATCATGTGCATTAAAAAAGCTCCGCCTCGGCCATTAGACGAATTCAGCTGATTATTAAAATGCAACAAGGTCCTGTAAACGACCTGGAGCAAACACAGCGAGTGTAACTCAGCTGCTTAAAGCCTTGGCATTCAGTGTGAGGATGTTATGCAACCTTGTTGAGCTGGCAGTGACAATCTGCATCACACACACACACACACACACACTCCCTCTATCTATTACATAGTGGTGGAAGACGTGCCAGTACAACACTCCATTACAAGTACAATTCATCTAAATCTAAATCAAAGTAAAAGTATTTAAGTATTAACAGCAAAATGTACTTAAAAATCCTACCCGTGACCGTGGGTGGGTCAATGAAACAGCTGTCCAGATGTGACACCGCGGCGTATCTGTCCTGGGGGTTGGAGCCAGGGGCCGGCGCCGTCGTCGTCGCCTGGCCGACACTTCCGGCCTGCTGCTGGGACAGAGAGTGGGGCAGATGCTGCTGATGAGGATGGTGCAGACCTCCGAAGTCCACGCTGAGAGACTTGGGGAAGGCCCTGAAGGGCCCCGAGGTCCCCGAGGCCGACACCGTACGACCTGAGGGAACCAGACTGAGCTTCAGTGCAAAGACAGAGGAGGAGAGCTGTCGCAATTCCCCAAAACTAACATGCACACAACTAATTCAACAGGTTTGTATGAAGTAAACGTACGTCTAGAGCTGAAGATACTTCATGTTGGTGATTACTCGTCATTAAGAGGTAGAATAATCGAGTGACGACATGGCTGAAAAGTCCTTAAAGTGCCCTAGAACTTCACCTGCTCAGGAAGATCATGTGATCCGATCGAAAGCTACTAAACAGCTGCTAAATGGACCTCGAGGTGAGCTTGCGTCACGCTTAATACAGATCAATTCATGGACTTTAATCTGATTACATGACAGCACATGTTGTACCGTTGTAGAAATCAAGTTGTCATTCACATGGGGAAAAATAAAAGGAACAGAAAGTCACAAAACAAAGCGGTTGCTCTCATGCTATATGCCACATGTCCATGCTACGAGGCTCGTCAAATGCAGGATTAGCACAGCGACAACTTCTTGGATCGTTTTTTCAAAAGCGCCAGCCACGGAAATACAATTGTTGGATGGTAACAAAAGGCAGGAAAGGAACGTGTTTGCAGGTAGCAAGCTTTCCCGCAAACATTAGCCACAACGCATGCTAGCATCAACTAAAAGTGTGAGCATGTAACACACGTGAAAAGGTTTGTCGTTCTCTTTCAGCGGAGGAGTCTGTGACAGAAACCAGACCAGACTTGATACAGATTATCTGAAGGTTTGACGCATGCTGAAGTCAGCTGCGTGTTTCGGGGATGTGATCATACACTCCACTCCACCGTGGGGCATCACCCACAGAACCGGCCATTTTCTCACGAGTGATACGCTTGGGTACGAGCTTATCGATCGCAGCCATTCAGCACACATTCAAATGCAGCAGGTCGGTGCCGCGTCTTACCTAAAGTGAAGTGGTTTTTGAAAGAGCTACTGGCTACGAGGTCGGTGGGAGGGGGAGATAAGAGAGACAAAAGAGAGAGAGAGAGAGGGATAAGTTAAGGGAGGAGAGGAGAGACTGTTCATTCCCGCGGTCATCCGTTTCCTGTTGAGTGTTGGTACTCGTGAAAGGCAACCCAGTGTGCTAAGATGATGACATGGAGCGCTTTTAAACACACATGATATGGTACACAACAAAAAACACTGTCAAGGTGCAACAGCAGGGGGAATAGTGCTTTTTAGGGACTATTTTTAGTGGCGGATTAATATAAACCTGGTGCAATCTTTCTCCCCTTTCTGCTGTCGTAAATATTACATATCCATTGATTCATGTGGATTTTGTTAAAGTTTTGCATGTGTGATGAGTGACATTTCCAGCTCGATTGAGATCAGGAAGGATAATAAAACAAGGGGAGGACACACCTGAGGGCCGCGGGAGGGCGGGGAAGGAGGGGACGTGGCTCTGAGCCCCCAGCGCCGACGACAGCGAGCCCGGCCGCTGCCTCTCTATCCCGCACAGGGTGGGATCTACATCAGAGACAAGGACAGAGACACAAGGACCAAATAGGGTGAAGGGATCGATATCGCCGCTCGGTTCTGAAAAATATCAGCCCCCCCCCCCCCCGATGTAGATGGACTTCCCCCGACCTTTCAGAGTGGGGTCTCTGAAGCTTTGGGAGCGCGACGGCCGAGCGGTGAACATGTCCGTCCGCATGTCGGCGGGCGAGATGGCGGGAGCTCGATCCCACGACGGCAGCTGGGACTGAGACTGGCGGGCAAGAGATGAGAGGACAGACAAAGAAGCAGATGAGGGGGGGGCAGAGGAAGTGAGTCTCTTTCATGCTTTCTCAATAATTCATAAGCAGCGGCTTTGATGTCAAGGCTACCTGGCCCTCGAGCTGTCCGGACCACGAGTCTCTCCGGCGCAGTGTGGAAGCAAATTCAGGTCCTTTCCTCACCTTCTATTCACTTTTATTTTGAAACTACTTTGTCTTCTTTCACTTCCTCTTTTTTTCTGCCTCGCCCACTTTCTCTCTTGCGTCTCTGCCCTTCCTCCTCATTGCTCTCTCTCAACCCCATTACAGGCACAATCAGGACACATTCAGCCTCTCACCAGTGGCCTTGTGGACCTGGCGTTAGGGGGCAGGTTGTGGGAGGGGGCCTGGTTGGTTAGGGGACCATGGGAGGGGGGCACTGCCTGGACCCCCGGGCTCCAAGGACCCTCCACATCCCTCCGGTTCTTACTTTTGGAAAAATGCCTGAAAGAGACAGGTTGTTTAGTGCCGTTCTTCCATCCCCAGCATGAAAGCAGCTCTTAGTGGTCAAAGTTCGTCAGCTGTTTTACTTCTAGCGATTGCATTTCGGCTTCAAAAATCCGAATTTGTGACGATCATGCTGAATAAAAACGTGTAAGTATCACCAGTGCGATGCTAACTTCCTCTTGGCCTACAAAAATGCATCATCTCTGCAGCAATCTATTCGCTCATTGTCCAAAGATGTGAACAAATGAAAGGAAATACTACATGAAAAATTAGCTTTATGCTCATGTACATGTAAATAATCTTAACATGCTGGTGTAGAGAAGGTATGATGTCACCATCGTTGGCATCTTAGTTTATTGTGTAAGCAGGCTGACGTTTGCTAATTAGCACTAAAGTCACAGCTGAGGCTGAGATGATTCGTCCTCTGGGGACAACGAAAGGTTCATCCGTAGTTAGCCCCTTGTGCTAACTACGGATGAGGAGTCGTCGCTGTTTCCTGATATTTTATACAGCAAATCATGAAGAGGTAATTAAGGCCTGGTGACATTACCATGGGACCAAAATTCTCACCACTTTTTCTTCTCGTATTTGTCCTGCAGGAACTCTTTGAACTTCTGAGGGTCCTTCATGTCGGAGCAGCCGTCCGTCTTTGGGTCAAACACGCACAACCAAGTCCTCCTCCCGACCTGAACACACCACATTTTTGAGAACAATTGAAATGCTGGAAAAGGGGCGTGTCTAATTTATACTTCGTCCCGGAGAATCTCTCACAAACAAAGATTTTCTTATCGGCGATTCATGTCCGGTTCAAGAGGTTCACAACTGGCCGATCACTCTTCAGAGGATGATGTGGAGAAAAAGCTCTGCCTCTCCTCACATTGTACTTGAACACACACACACACACACACACACACATACATTCTGGCCAACAGCGAGCTCATGAAACCGGTCAGCACTCATCTTGATGAGCCTGAAACACTTCAGCGTCTATGTGTGTGTGATAGAAGCTCAGCAGTGAGTGCTGCCCACACCGGTTGTTCCCAAAATGGGGAATAAAAAGCTTCACCACATTAAAATAAATAATAATAATACATTTGGGGCAAGAAAAAGATGTTGATATTTGACAACTTCAAATGACTATTGTGATAATTGTTTTTGTCATATTTTTTCTGGCACAAATGTCAAACATTATTTGGTTCCGGCTTCTAATTGGATTGATATTTCAATTTATTTTATTGGGATCAAGAAATGCGCTGAGCCGGGACATTTTACAGTTGACGAAGAAGTGCCCTGGTTTCGAAAGGTTTGACGCACACACACACACACACACACACACGCGCGCACACACAGGAAATAGATCGTGGTTTGGGTGGGACCAGAGAGTGCTGGTCCTTTTGTTTCTTGGCAGTAGCATTCTTCCCAAAAACAAAGACCGGTTCACTGGTCGCCATAAAGGGACGTTTCATATTCCAGAGATTCAGAAAGTGAGTTTGAAACCTGAACTTGAACCAGAAAAACAGAGACGGGTGAGCTGCAGCATTTGATGAACGGCCTCAGATGATTTGATACAAAGTCACACATTTCTGTCTGTGGGTGCATCAAGCTCTGCCTGCAGGCCCCAACCCGGGGTGATTTAGGGACATCACTCACCTCGTTGCCATGGTTTTGGAGGAATTCCACTTCCTGTTGGGAGAAGGTTGTCATGGAGATGGACTTGACTCTATGGGGAGGGTTGAGGCCTCTCCTGGGAGCGATGGAGAGAAGAGTTTAGGAGTCAAAACTAAGGAAAATGTGCAGCGATTCCTCGCCTCTGAGACACGATGAAGGGGGGGGGCAAGAGCCGTGGATTTAAGGGTGCCTTGTGACAGAGAAACATGTGGTTTCAGGAACCGCCTCTTATTATCTCCATGCTGGGACACAAAGTGTGACAACTGCTGTGCATGTGCAGGATTGCGCAATAACGCTCATGGTGAAGTGTTGAAACAGTCTTCCTGTGTGAGAGAGGGAGTGTGTGTGGGACTACTAGGCTGAACATGCAGAACAGAATGTGACAGCACACACACACATATATACACACCCACACTGGAGAGGAGCTAGAGAGAGAGAGAGAGAGAGGGAGGGAGAGGGGGGTCGTGTCAAACCTGCACCATGACGAAATGAAACGTAACTCAGAGCTGGAAAATTACCAACTAGCAGTCTTTCGTTTATGAAGCTGTTAGAAGACACGCACGAGAGAGAGAGAGAGAGAGAGAGAGAGAGAGAGAGAGAGAGAGAGAGAGAGAGAGAGAGAGAGAGAGAGAGAGAGACTGCGTAAATGAATTTGAGCGCACAACCTCGGCTGTTGCACCACACCAACACTCCCCGATAACGCAGAGAAATAAGAGACTAACACGCTGTTACTCCGGCTCTAGGGCGGTGCATGGTGCAATCTCAGGCCTGGTACTTTTACTCTCTCACTATCTGGTTTTGTCCTCACACTGATGCTTAAATGTGCCGTAAATGAACCCGTGGAGGAGGAGGAGGCGCGGCTGGGTTTTTTTGTTGTCTCCCCCCCCCCTCCCTTTCCCCTCCCCTCACTCACAGCATTCCGGAGCACGACGTGCAGACGAAGCTGCCCGCCGTGATGTCGGTGTAAGTCACCCCGGGCTGGCTGCACTCGAAGCAGTGTTTGTTTACTCCGGACTGGGCCAGCTCCCGGACCTTGCGGGCGCAGATCTCCTGGTTGTCCCGGTGCTTTCGGTTCGACATTGTATTCCTCCGGTACCCGGTGTTTGTGATGCCGGTGAACACCCCTCCGCCCCTAAATCCACCTCCGCGTCGCTACATGGAGCGCTTCACGCCCGCATTATGGAGACGCTTTCTATGCGGCTTCACCCCCAACGCAAAGGCAGCACACACAGAGGAGAGAGAGGCGCGTCAAGTCCGACAGATAGAGCTGCGCGCACACGCAGGAAGGGCTGCGGATGTCTTTCAAAATAAAAGCAAAGCAAATAAAAAAACAACAACAGGTGATGCTTTCGGTAACGGTCAATTTTACTTTCATGGGTTGCCTGTTTCTTTAAGAAAAGAAAAAAAGTTCCAATTCAACCTCTGGTTATTTCATCAAACTGTTATCGGTCAAAGTGTTTCCCGGTATCTCTGTGTGTTCTGTGAACCAGCTGTTTCAACATCACTTTGACAAAATAACAAATGTCTCCGTTTTTTAAATACAATTAATGTCTTGAAGATTGAACATTATTTCAAAAGAAAACTAACTGAAGACAAGGCCCCCTTTGCAGCTGCTTTTGGAGCTTTTCAAGCTTGAACTGCTTTGAACCTCACCTGTTGAAGAAGATCATGTTATACAGTTGAAAGCTTCTTCACTCGTACTAACGGATCTTGTGAATCTTAAATTCATTCATTTATTTGTATTTGTTTGTTTATCTCAGAATAGGCCTGCCTGGATTGATTGAATGGGCCTATTTATGACCAGAACAGGCTGCTTTATGTAATACCATTGATTTACAAAACAATGCCCAGACCCTCAAGGGCCCTCAAGGCCTCGGGTAGTCTGTGTATTGTGTACTGTCTGGTATACTTTGTGGTCACTTAACCAATTAGCTCATTTTTCTGGTCATATGCACCACGAAAACACAATGCCTTAAAGTGGCTCCAGCATTTTTTACCTCATCATGACATCCTGTCTTGAGTGATGAGTTAAAATCGAGTTGTGAAGTATCTTTTGTTAAATTTCTGACATGACAGGAAAGGAGGGGAGAGAGTGCTGGTCAATAACATGCAACAAAGGTCCTTGGCCGGACGTGAACCCAGGATGTTGGTCAGCGGTTTATGTTGCCTTAACCCATAACTCACCAGGGTGTTCCCAAAGCTTTAGTAGATAATACAAAATAAAAAATCGAATTGATATTACAGGTAGCTGACATGGTGCATGTTCTGAAACAGGTTTGTATTTGATCATAGGGACAAGTCTCCTGAGCAGGTTCATCTGTTTGATAGGCCTACAGTTGATTTTTATTTTCCCATACACCCTTGTCATGGGTATGGGTTATTAGCCAAGCCTGTACTGGGCTGGGAAAAGTCATTTTCGGGAGAAAATGTGAATTTGTTTACACATTGTTCTCAAAATAGGGATGAATCGTTCTCAAACAAGCTTCAAATGGTTTAATGCCAGCCAGGCTTTTATTTTGGAAAATCGCTGACAGCTGAAATTCTGTGTGGTTTGACACTTGGACAGACGCGCAGGGAATCTCCTGTCAAAGACAAACAACAAGCTGTCGAGCAGTCAAGTTTCACGTCGTCCCAGAACCCTTTTAAATACTCTATCAGCCGACTGTCTGTCCCGAGAGTCTCCGCTGCGCTCTCCGTGTGCGCCATAAACGCACACGCCCCCGTTTAATTCTTTTTTTTGGCGCAGTGCTGCGCTCCTGACGCTCCAGCGCGCTCTGAAGGGGACAGATTTCTTTAGGGAGCTTACAAGGGCAGCAGGGAAAAGTAAAGACATAGTGCAGCATTTTTTAGGCCTATATTAGTACATTTAAAGTTCATAAAAAAGTTGATGAAGATTCCTCACAAACAGTTTGTGGGCTACAGTTTGTTTCATTTTCATAAACGTGTTTTGTTTTTCTTGGCCACATTCCCACACATCTCTGGCAATCATTTAAAATACAGGTTCTTGCAAAAATCTCTTTGTCCTCAGAGAACATCCCAGGACTATTTATTTTTGTTGAAGCAACTTAGCAACACAACAGACCTTCACTCCGCCCTTTCCGTGACGTCTAATGTGTCACATCTGAGATCTCTTCTCACTTGGCACACAAGACAGAGGCAGTCCGACCAGTGCGGTGGTCATTGAAGGCATCACGGCGCTCTGAGAGATACACCGACAGAGAAATAAAAGAGCGCGTGCAACAGGAACCAAAGTGAAGGAAGATAAATCTGTCAGACAGTTTTCAGATGAGCTGCAGTGACTGTTAATGACCAGCAGGGGGGCGTGGGGCACATAATAAGATAGATAGATAGATAGATAGATAGATAGATAGATAGATAGATAGATAGATAGATAGATAGATAGATAGATAGATAGATAGATAGATAGATAGATAGATAGATAGATAGATAGATAGATAGATAGATAGATAGATAGATAGATAGATAGATAGATAGATAGATAGATAGATAGATAGATAGATAGATAGATAGATAGATAGATAGGTCAAATTCAACTCTTGATATCAAGTCAAAGTGTTAACATAGCACATAGTTATGATTTAGTAAGTCATAGCTTTTACCAGCATCTCATATTTTAACCATAAATCTCAATTGATGGACTTTGCATTCATTCATTTGATGTAAAATACTTTTTATTTCTATACAGGCCTACTCATAATTTCAAAAGTTGAACTCTCATATTGGTGATTTAGCAACTCACCATTTTAATTTGGCATTTCAATTGATAAACTTAGCATCTCATAGCCTATTTTCCTCCCCTTTTTTTTGGCAGAAATGAGCTTCCAGAGTAAATAGATTCATTAGCAGAGGGTGATTGATAGAGCAGCAGCCTTCTTCCCACCTCAACCAACACATAAAGAAGAAGGGGAAAGGTTGCCAGACAAGAATACACACACAGTCTCTCTTCAAGAGACGCTCACAGTTCACTGAAACTGGAAAGAAGTTGAATACACAAACAGCAACAGCAGAAACCAAATGAGGGGGGAGAAATATTCCACATGGCCAGCTGTACAGCATGACATCAAAAATCAGATTACATGTAATTAAACTCCATATTTTCATATGATTCACCAAATATATTCGGTCTGTAATTAGTATTAGAGACTTTTGAGTGTAACCTCTCATTTTGAGCAGTTTTTCCTACTTCAAAAAACCACAATTTGCCATGAGTAATAAACCCGGAAATATAATAGTGAGACGAAGGGTTGGACTGCCTGCGCGTGTGTGAGAGAGAGAGAGAGCGAGAGAGAGAGAGAGAGAGAGAGACGGCTCTTTCGCCTTTTTCCCCCCGGATAAAATACATTTATGGTAATAACGCGGCTGACATCTCATTCATACGTGGTGACAAGTCTCGTGGCTTCCGATGTGCGACAGAGTTCAGGCACGCGGTGTCACTTCAAGAGAGAGAGAGCGCGAGAGAGCGAGAGAGAGAGAGAGAGAGAGAGTAGAAGCTGAACAGGACGAGCTGCGGGAGGAATACAAATGATACTGTAAGAATGATTCCCTGGTGTTCCGGAGCCTTAAACCTGAAGATTTAGTGTTGTTTTTGTCGGGCTGCTGTCCACTTGGAGCTCCGGAGAGGATTCGAAGAAAATCTAGTGAAGTGTTCGAAGTGATCTGCGACTACAGACGGAGGTGATGACAGTCAAGCTGGACTTTGAGGAGTGTTTGAAAGACTCTCCGCGCTTCAGGTAAGAATTCCACCTGTGCTTTAATCGTGATGCAGTCAATGAAAAAAAAAGGAGACTTAACCTCTTGACTCCCAGCAGCAAAACACAGCAAAAGTGAGTCAATTTACCTTCTGAAGTTTAAAGTATCGGCTGGAAAAGATGGATAATGAATTATATTCCTTTTGATGGTCTTATTGCAATAGCTCCAAATGTTAGGGGACTTTTTAGACGACAAAAATGAGCGTTAATGCATTCAGTGTTTCTTCATAAGTCACACTCAGCGGTCCCTCTGGGTCTGAGTCATGTCATTGCAAGTGTTGGGGGTCAACAAAAGGAACTCCATGCAGGCCTGCAGGGCCGAAAACAAAAAACTGATCTGAGGTGAGATGTTGCTGCTCCGGGGTCATTGAAACACATGCAGCTTACATTGGCCCTGTTGTCACTCAACATCTTTTATTAGAAACATGAAACGATGGATGGCATACATGCATTTGTGCCACTCACTGAATTCTGCCCCTTTTTTGAGCTACTTTCCACCTCACTTTGATGCTTTTCACGCCTCATTAAAAGCCTCTAAAGTTCCTATCTATGCTGTCAATGTAACTCCACTACACAGTGGAGTCGGCATCTGGTGTCACCAAAAGGGAAGTGTTGCGAAATTGGCTTTGCAAGCAGCTCGACAGAGAGTTTGGCAGACTTTGGGTGTGCCCCGATCTCTTGTTGGCATCCTGCCATGAGTCACAGCGGCTGGTGTGTGTCGTCTCTTCCAGCTGATTTGGCGTATTTCAAACCCCGGAGCCTCGGCCTCCCCTGTTGCCCGTATTGAGTTGGTGAGGCTTCGGCAACAGCGGTGGAAAGTTTGAGCAGTGGCAGCTGCAGTGGTTGAGGCCTCGTGTCAGGCCGAGAGCAAGGGGAAGGAACGAGGGGAGGAAAGAAAGGGGGCAGGGAAGTTACCTTCACATCGAAACACAGTCAATCAAACCGACGAGCAGAGAATGTGAAGGAAGGCTGAGGATGAACAGATAAAAGCTGTAACTGACAGCTCGGGACAGGCTGTCAAATGTGCTGCCTCCTGTTACTAGGTAACGAAGAGGTGGGGAGGGCAACAGGAAGTGAGGCGAGATGTGCTGAGGTGATCAACAGAGTGGGCAGGAAGTGTGTTTTTTTTTTTTCTTCTGTGGGGAGAACGACGGCGGAAACCCTGCTTCAGCTCTGTCTTCATTTGCTTTCTCACTGCGACACTAATTCAGAGGCAGACGAGAAAGGATGTGTCCCCTTTTAATGAAGGAATCGTTGTCATCTTCCCTTTCATCCTCTCCTTTCTTTCCCTCTCTTCAAGCTGACCTCAGACTTTGAATCAAACATCCCCACACTAACAAACAGAAGCACAAACAGTTACTGTGTGTCCAGGCCCTCCTCTCTTCTCTTTCCACTCAGTCTCGCCTCTCCCCCCCCCCCCCCCCCCTCTCTCTGTCTGTTGGTGGAAGGCAGCGGAAACCACATGGTTGAGCTGTTGGTTTGAGACGAGAGGCAGCGAGAGATACTGGCTGTCAATCTAGCCGTGCACAGAGCTTCTGAGTGAGAGATGTTTGAGAAGGCCAGGCTCTTGCACTCAGAAACAAAATTTCAGGGTGTCAATCCGTAACTGAGTCTGAGTGTATACTTTTCGTGCAATGCAATTTTTCTATTTAGCGGGGACACTGCACAATGATGGGCATTGCTGTAAATGCGCCAGAGTTATCCACACTTCTCATCAGACAGATGAGACAGAGAATATGAGATAAAAAAATGGACAAAATGATTGAAAGCCTTTGCGAAAATAAAAGGGATATGTTACTGTTTGTAGAGAATCATTATGCTACAAAGAAGCACAATAAACAGCATGCAAGCAAGAAAGGTTGTCGTGGAGTCGGAGTTTAAATTTGAGTCGTTTGAAACCTGTGAACGAACTTAAAACAATTCATCGATTATTAACATTTTCCTCAATTACTTGACCAATCAATTAATGAACGAATCACTTCGACTACCTTCAGCTTGACTTAACTTTCGTAAAAAATTCCATGAACTCTATGAAATGTAAGGAAAATATTACTCTGGGGTTCATGTGCGGCTGTGAGTAAATATAGAGCGACCTTTCACCCCCAAGCTACTGTGTGTGTGTGTGTGTGGGAGTGTGTGTGTGACATTGTGTACTTTGTGTGTCCGTTTCAGAGCTGACATCGAAGTGGTCCAAAGCGATGTGAGTGAACTCGAGACACGATTAGAAAAGGTGAGCTACATACACCTACACACACTTTTATCATGTCACAGTGAGTCAATGCTCTACTTCTCAAAAAATGTTCCCTCCAACACACACACACACACACACACACAGACACACATTGCTGTTGGACACATGCTCCTCATGTGAAGAGGCAGTGAAGTGAGAGGTGGGCAGCGGTAGTTGAGGTATTTTTCACCTGACAGAGAGCAGGAAGTAGCCGCAGGTGCTGCTTCCCCATCGTGTTGTCCAACAACAGAGAGAACAATAGTTTGTTCTGCTTTGATACGACAGCATATATTCATGTTGTCACATGTTGTGTTTCTGTTCCTTGATTAAAAAACATGGAAGTATACCGGTCCTAGATAAAGCTCTTGGTTCGTTTTAACTTTCCTTGTAAAGCACAAGTGAGTGATTTGTGTGTGTCAGCAGGGAGATGCATTGATTGAGGAAAAGAACTGAACTAACTGGGTTCAAACCCCTCGTGCTGCATGTCTGCGCTGCAGCTCAGCTCTGACCTCTGACCTCTGACCTCTGATAAAGAAAGATAAAGAAATGTCCCTGCTTGCATGAGTGTTGGACGTTTTTCAAAGTGTTGAATATCAAAAGAACCAATTGGCCCACAGGTGCTTATCAGATACTTATCAGTGTAAATGTTGGATAAGCTCAAATAAACTGTCGTACATTGAAGGCTCATTTACACACTGTGCTGGGAATAACAAGGCCTTCCGACTGTTCTAACTTCAAGAGCAAAAGAGTCGTAACAGGAACAACGTCACCCAGAAAAGTCAGTTACACATCAGCAACTGTCTGAGGTTTGCTAACATTGGCTAACATTAGCCACCAGAAGCTACTAGTCCCACCAGAGCAGTTGAGCCAGAAGCTGTCAAACCTCTGTGTGTTGTTCGCTTCTTATTGGTACAGCTTTACATTTGCGAAAGAAAGCAAAGAGTTAATTCCTCTTTTTTTTTTTAAAGTACACAGTCATCTTTGGCACGCCAACCAGTCCTGAGAAGAAGAAGAAACATGACTCCAAATGAATGCTAATGTTACTCCATGTCTGCTGGGTGTGTAAATAGGCAACTGTTGGCTAACATGGGACATGTGTAGTACTACTTCTTAAACAGTGTTACTGTTCTAAATGTTGTATTGTATGTCATTTTAGTCATTTTTTATATCTGTAATTGGGGTGTAACGGTTCACAAAATTCACAGTTGGATTCGGTACGATACGGTGGAGCCACGGTTCGGTACAGTAGAAAACTATAAATGCCAGAGAAATGTACTTGATTTTAAAATATATTTATTCATTACAACTAACATCATGAAGTTATTCTTTGACTTTGAACAATGATGGAACTATACCTGAGTGACCCGTCTTCTGGGGTGTCTTCTCAGCAACACATCAGCATAAAAAACAAAAACTGCTCCTTAATGTTATGTAGCATTGTTACTTACATCTTGCTTACATCTTGTATTGTTACTTTCATTTTGCAAAAGAGATTTTTAATCTCAACGGGACTACCTGGTTAAATAAAGGTATAAAAAAAAGAAGAAAAAAAAATCTTCTTTTTATTCAAATGTATTGTTCGGTTCGTCATGCGTACCGAACCGTGAGCCTCGTACCGAACGGTTCAATACGCGTATCGTTACACCCCTAATCTGTAATATAAAATCTGTTAAATATCTTGCCTCGCTACATGTCGTTTTATCAGGTAAAATATTGGTGATGTATTGTTATCCGACATATCAAAAAATCTAGTGTTCAGAAGTAAAAATCCAGCCTGTAAATCCAGTGATAATCCGTCTCAAAGGCAGTTTACTGAACTCCAGACAGTATGCAACAGAAGCCGGAGGTCATATTCAGCATGCGCAGTAATTACGCTCTCCAGGAACAGCCTCTAACTCTGTTACTGTTTCACTGCTTTAATGTGTGGACTCCGAGAATAACTCCACTATGTTTAATCATTCCAACCGAGTAGGACCGGCCTTTAGTCACCGCTCAAGTCTGGTTTGAGTATTCAGGATGAATTTGACTGTGGTGTTGAACGTTTGCGTCATCCAGCTTGTGAAGCAATGCCAGGCCATGCTGGAGGCCGGCAGAGTCTACTGCCAGACCAGCAAGAGCTTCGTCAATGGCCTCCGGGATCTGGGACACCACTGCTCCGGGGACCAGACGATGGAGGTGAAAGCAGCACAGCGGCACGCCGCTCGGGTCATTTTTCCACTCAGATTATGTCACATTTACCCAAAGAAAGAGGTGTTTTTTAACTTTTAAGTACACTTATTTAATCAGATTTATTAAACCGTCAAATTCCGGATATCTAACTTTTTTTACACAACATGGTTTTGAATGAAACCAAATGAACTGAACCTGGAATCCCAATCTGCACTCTAATGAAACAGAAACAAGCTTCATGAAACAGACAGGCATGAAACAGAGGTGATCGTTGTGTTGATATTGCTGTTAAGATGATAAGAT
Organism: Melanostigma gelatinosum; assembly: GCF_949748355.1. Classification (NCBI taxonomy): domain Eukaryota; kingdom Metazoa; phylum Chordata; class Actinopteri; order Perciformes; family Zoarcidae; genus Melanostigma; species Melanostigma gelatinosum. The sequence goes on from NC_136656.1 coordinate 6,696,614, forward strand.
GTTTGATGAGTCTCATCTAAAATGTCTATCCTGCAGGAGTGTTTGGACAAATTCTCCAAAAAGCTGTCTATCATCTTGGATGCTCAGGGGGTGAGTCTGTCTGTCTGTCTGGCCCTTTTGACTTCACCGTCTTTTCACCACCATCTCCACTCACAACGCTGATCGGCCGCGGAGCATTCAGCAGTGGTCTGTGCTCACTGTGATCGATTTCATCTCGGTCTCCTTTTCCCCTTTTCCAGGAAGTGATTGAGACCACACAGAAGTCGGTGAAGACCAAGCTGCAGAACTTTGTCAAAGAGTCAGTGAGCTGCTTTTTCGTCTCATCTTTCAGTCGCACTCAGTCGCTCCCCCTGCAGAACCGTTAGCACACACACTCAAAAATATGAAAGGATCATGTTCCTTTGTTCGACGTCTCCTCGTACTCTGGCTGCTCTTATTAGTGGGAATGGTACGGTGGATTCGATTAGAGAGGATGTCTCATAGCAATGGGACAATAGTGATCAGTTCCATTTTTATCCGGTGATACATTTTAAATGTGGTTTAACCCGCTGAGCTTACATCTTCCAGTTAAAACTGCAAATCTCCAAATTGTCTGTTGGTAATTTTCCTCTTTTCTCTAATTTTCCTCTTCCCTCCGCCTTGTCTCGCAGGGATGTGCGACGTTTCAAGGATGTGCGCAAGGAGTTTGAGCGCAGCAGCGAAAGCCTGGAGGGGGCGCTGGTGAGGAACGCTCAGGCGCCCCGGGGGAAACTGCACGAAGTGGAGGAGGCGAGCAATGCGCTGCTCAACGCACGCAGGACCTTCCGGTCTGAGGCCATGGATTATGTCCTGCAGGTGAGAGAGAACGCTGGGTGATGTGAAACAACCGACTTTTTCACTTTGGGTTGGGCTCCAGGAATAAAAGACACCAGGAACTGCATTTTATTTAGCTTAGCAGGCTTTTAATGCCGGCATTCAAACCAGATTCCCCTCCGTTGATGATCGTAATGTGAGAAATCAAATGTTCCAGTCTGCCAAAAGGAAGTTTAAAGGGGAAACCAGTCACCTAACCAGAGCATTCAGGTTCTGATGTTGTGAATGAGAACAGGTTTGCCTCGGGGCTTTTCTCCAGCCGTGTGGCTGTGACGCCCAGAGGTTCAGCTGCTCGATGAGATTTCGGTTATGGAAACGGGAGCGCCGTCTCAAACCGCTGCTTCCTTTTTGTTTCAGATCAACGTCATTGAGGCCAAGAAGAAGACGGACATTCTGATGGCAGTGAGTTCATGTTGAATCATCATGTTGTTGCTTTTGTAAAGAAAAAACAAACCTGGCGTCTACATCTTTAAGTATGTATGGATGGAGGAGTTTTTGTAAATACTTTCTCATGCTTCCTGTCAGATGTTGTCACTGATGGAGGCCCAGGCTCAGCTCTTCCAACATGGCCACCAGTCTCTCTCAGAACTGGACGAGTATCGACGGAAATTGAACGAAGAGGTAATTGCTTGGTTAAAGCCTGATTGGATTCTCTGGTCTTAACTCCTGGAAAGACGGCAAATAAGCACATTTGTATTCATGCAATTAAAGTAACCGCCTCGCCACAAGGTCCCTTTTCGAAGCTGCTCTGGAGCGTTTGACCTTATAAGACAACATTCCTCAAACACTGTGGAGGAGCAATGCTTTAAAGGAGCAGGTCTCTGTGTTGTTTGTTTCATCCGCTCAGCAGCGTACAAGGATTCAGAGGGGACGTAGTTCACGTTTCAGGTAGAAAAAGCAAAGTTTACCAACACGAAATTTGGCTTTTTTTTTTGTTATTTAGACCTTCCTCTTTGCCTTGTTTTGATAAATGTTGTATAGTAAGTGTCCCAGTGAGCTATTCCAGGGAACCAGCCCGCACAATATCAGGGCCTCGCCTACGTGGAATGCAGCTACATCATTAACGTTGTTAACTACACCTGTGCTTTTCCTACTATGACGCGTCAAAAATGTCCGCCGTGGTAGAAGTCTGTTGTTCGAGTGAAACAATCGGAGAGTGTGCCAGTTTAAGAGAAGTTGACCACACGCTGATGCAAACATTGGAAATCCTTTTTATGAGGCATACAGTGGATTCAAAATGTTAATTTCAGCTTTGAGATATACATAAAGCATGTTTGAACGTAAACTAAAACATGTCGGTGTTCAGCGAACCACACGGCAACTTTTCAAGCAAAAGACCCCAAATTTAGTTTGGGTAAGTTGCATCAGATGAGTTCTTGGCGTCTTTCTAAAGGGCGGCAGGGCCGAGCAGTCGCACAAGATGACATCACGCTTTCATCGTGACAGGAAAAAGTGAGCAACAACAGGAAATATTTCACATGGCTGTGTGTGTGTGTGTGTGTGTCTGTGTGTGTGTGTGACAGTTCCTGTTCTTTGACTTTCCAAGCTGGAAAAATGTTTCGCCCCGTCAACCTTGAGCAGCAGCAGCAGGGTTATTGTGTTTCTGCTGAATTAAAAGGATTTAAAACAGGAAATGAATTTGCCGGTGTTCACTGTCCGTATCGTAGTCCTTTAAAGTGCTTCCTGTTTCAAGAGGAAACGATAGGAACCAGAGTAAGCAGATAAGAGAGAGACAACAGCTGTGTTCCAAAGCGCACACTTTTTCTTTTTACTTTTAGTACGGACTGCAGTGTTCAAATGGGACAACATACTTGATCATAACATTGCTCCTGGATGCAGTAGGACATCCTGGTGTTTGACGTACTATGTATTGGGGGGGGGGGGGGGGAAGAAACTACGAGTGGTGTTCTTCAGTTTGACACAGGATGTAGGAAAAGGTTCAACACTTCCTAATTCCTTTTTCCTGAAGATCAAAGACTGCAGAAGTGATAACCTACTGTGAACTTGTTGATGTTGGAAAGGGAAAGTAGTCCTTTGAGTTCAGTGAATCGACGGACAAGGCAATAACTGAATGGGCACTAATAGAGATACATATGTACATAAATCAGAATCCATGCAATTCTACTCTTTATAGCTTCTCAGAACACTTGTCTTAGCTAATATGTTCCACATAAAACACACTGCTGATGTGTCCTTCATCCCTTAACCTGTTCCTTAGCTGAGTAAAACTGCAAATCAATACATGTGTCGGAGAGTTTAATAGATTATACGTAAGAGCGCTTTCAGACCGTGATGAGTGGAATAATGTACATCATTTCATCATCAATATTTGTGTCCATTGAGTCTATTTCTGTTTTAATAGCACACTCAGTTTGTCCTGAACTCTGCCCGGGAGAAGAGGGACATGGAGCAAAGACACGCTGCAATCAAGAAAAAGGTGCCGCGTTCATCAAAATCTACATTTAGATGCACACTTTCATCAATCTCAATTTTAACCACAATTCAAGTCCAGTAATAGGCCGTGAACACGAATTGCATTTCCACTAAGTGAGTTGTTTTTCTTAAATATTTCCAGGACGTGTCCTATGATGACTCGATCATGGATTTCAGCGCTGACGCCGCTAATGGGATCGCCATGGAGGGCTACCTCTACAAGAGAGCCAGCAACACCTTCAAGACCTGGAGCAGGTACAAGTTCACCCAGAGGTTGTCTCACGCAGAACAGCTGCATTGTCTTTGTGCTCTTCTCCCTCCATACGTCACATCAAAGGGACTCAAACGTGTGTGTGTGTGTGTGTGTGTGTGTGTGTGTGTGTGTGTGTGTGTGTGTGTGTGTGTGTGTGTAAAAGGCTTAATCCTTGACTCTTTGACCTTTTCATCTTCTCTCTCCAGGCGTTGGTTTTCAATTCAGAAAAATCAGCTGGTGTACCAGAAGAAATTCAAGGTATATTTCAGATAAATGTCACTATTTATATGCACAAAAAAGGCTTGAACAGCCAAACAAAGAACACACAAATGTGTGTGTAACATGCGGCGTCTGACCTGCATGTTTTCCCTCCTGCGTGGCTCTCAGGACCAGCCTACAGTTGTGGTGGAGGACTTGCGTCTCTGCACAGTGAAGCACAGCGCCGAAAACGAGAGGCGGTTCTGCTTTGAAGTGGTCTCCCCGTCAAAGTGAGTATGCGTGGGCGAACATGTTTGTGCGTTCATGCATACGTGTGTTTAAGCGATGCTGGTGAATGTTATCGGTGTTAAGTGTGTGTGTGTGTGTGTGTAGGTGTTGTTTGTTGCAGGCAGACTCTGAAAGGCAGCAGCAGGGGTGGATCAGTGCCGTCCAAAACAGCATCGCCTCAGCCTTTCAGGAGCACAGAGAGGACCCACACAGCCCAGTGAGGACACACACACACACACACACACACACACGCACATCATCTTCTATACCTACATTTTTTCAGTGGGAATTTAATCCGAGGAGATACAGAGGACGTTCTGTGCCTTTGTTCGTCTCCTCATTCCTGTATTTGTGTGTGTGTGGTTATCAGAGACAGCGCTGCAGCTCGGTGACGGCGAACAGTTTGGGAGGAGGAGGGGGAGGAGCGGATCAGGAGAACAAGGGCTGCAAGGCCCTGGAGGAGGTCCAGGCCATCCCGGGGAACAAGCAGTGCAGCGACTGTGGGGAGCCTGGTCCCGATTGGGCCTCCATCAACCTGGGCATCACGCTTTGTATCGTCTGCTCAGGAATACACAGGTACATTCACACACACACACACACTTCTACACACTCGCACTCGGCATGAAACCGAAGCTTTAATGGTTTCCTCCACTTCACAGGAGCCTGGGAGTCCATTTTTCCAAAGTGCGCTCCCTCACTCTGGACTCCTGGGAGCCAGAGCTCATTAAGGTAATGCAACCTTTTAACTGAACCTCAACATTGTGTTTTCTGTGTTAACAAGAAGTCCTCTCGGTAAGATGATTATCAAATGCATTATGGAATAGTTTAAATGAGCTGAACTCTCCAAATATAGCACTGAAATACATCACACTGTGTCTTTGCCTTCTTCAGTTGATGTGTGAATTAGGAAACACCGTAATCAACAGGATCTACGAGGCCCGGATTGATGAGATCACCATCAAGAAGCCCCACCCCTCCAGTCCCAGGTACAAACTGCCCAATGTTTACACACGCGGCTCGGTTTACCCTTCACAGACGGTACTGCTGTGTCTTATCTGGCTCTGGAGGGCAATGACCCGGGTGATGTCATCGGGGGTATCTTGGCTTTGGCTTTAGGCTTCATGTTTTCAGCAGAAAGTCTATTTTAGTTGTGACAACGTGGCGTTTTAAAAGGAGAACGGGGTCGAACAAAAAGATGCTCTTGGTTGCAATACGGGAAACATAGGACCCGGTGTTTCTGGAGCTCGACCCACTCTGGAGAGTAAAAGTCCCTTTTTAAGTGAAAACACACAAACCTGATTGATCTGGTGATTAAACAAGCAGCCAAAAATGAAAGAAAAAGCACAAAATGTTCCACATTGTTTATGTTTTGTTTTCAATCCACAGTCAGAGACTTTGTTTTCCTTGAGATGGATTTCCCCCAAAATACCTCAAATGAGGGTGTGTCCCAAATTATAATAACATATCGGCGTGCTAACTTCTGGTGGTCAAATGCAACCTCCATACCACACATCTGGGTTTCTTGAAATATTGGCAGTAGGTAATTAGTCACACCTGTACTACAAACCTGTCTTTAAAGGAACTTTATTTCCTAACGATAACATATCAAGCTGTCCATCCAGCATGACAGCAGAAATCAGCAGAAATACAAAAGAAAACACTCTTCATCTCCTCCTGCTGTCATCTTCACGTCATTACATAAAGGTTCATTTCTGCCAGTTTGTACGTTGATGATGAAGACAAAGTGTGCGTGAATCAACTCTCCACATCTCTGAAAAGGTTTATATGTGTGTGTGTGGAGAAAATCAGTGGTTTCAGTGGCTGATCTTTAAAAATGTAACCGTCCCTTAAGATCTATGTGGATTTACAGATGAATATCTCAGCGGCCTACGACTCTCTTTCGACCTATTTTTTGACTTCCTGTTCTCCTCTCTGTTGTGTCGCAGCAGACAGGAAGTGCCACAGGTACCCGATGCACATGATTGACGTTGTGACTAAAGTGTCCTCCGGAAGCCTGCTGTCAGGCTGCATGCTCTCTGCAGCATGCGCTTTCAGTATCCTCCTGTCTGGGCTTTTGAAGTCTTGCTTTGTTTGTTTTTCTGTGACATATTGACAACTCAAATCCCTTGCAACAACAGCTGATAAACATGGATTGTTGTTGTTTTTAAGCGGTCGACAGCTTGCGTTTGTGCGGTCATTAAATGGCAGAGAAAGGAGGCCCCTAAATGGAGCTCTTTTTAACAGAATTTACGAGTTAATTAAAAGACACTGAGCCCCACGAGGACATGTGTGAAGCGTTCTTGTCTCACAGCTGCACAAGTAAGATGTGGAGTCAAACAGAGAAGGAGTAAAACCAGAAACACACTGACGAACACAGGCCTGCATGTCTGCTTTGTTTGCTTTTGCTGTGTGAGAGAAGACTGCTGAAGAAACACGAGTTCCCTCCCATCGTCTTCTTTCCTTCTCTCTAATCTGTCACGGCTGTCCCTTCCAGAAGTGACAAGGAGACGTGGATCCGATCAAAGTACGTCGAGAAGAAGTTCATCCAGAAGCTGCCCGAGACCAGGAACCCCCTGCAGAGGCGATCCAGCGGCAGGAGGAACCGAGCGGACACGCAGGACCGGGCCGTGCAGCGGCCGGCGCTCAAACCCAAACCGAACCGAGCCACTCTGCCTCGGCTCACAGGTAAACGCGGATGGAAGACCAGCGTGCTTTTAAAGATCTAAGTCCATCACTCTTCATACTCCTGCTGCTGTCAAACAAACACACACACACACACACAATCCCCAAAGCTGTGTTGTGTGTGCGCGCTGTTGCAGTCAGCAGGATAAACCAGTAATCGTGGCGCTCTCTCTCTCTCTCCTCAGGGCTGAGCCCCAGTGACCTCGTCCAAAAGAACAATACACACAAAGGTGAGATAAACATTGCACGCTGATGCGTGTTCATTGCGTGTTCAACATGGACCGTCAGAGGAGCACATTTCAAATGTGTCACGTCTTCAATTTGACAAAAAGAGACGTTAATTCCCCCCCCCTCAGAAGTGGAGGAGGAAGTGGAGGACCTGAGCGGGCTTCACCCCGGGGCGTTGCTGTACCGCTCGGCAGCCCTGCAGAACTTCCCCGTCATGGCCGACGCTTTGGCCCACGGAGCCAGCGTCAACTGGGTCAACGTGGCCGAGGAGTCCAGCACGCCGCTGATACAGGCGGTCTCGGCGGTGAGGAGAGCTCGAGCTTGAGTTGACGACGTTAACCTCTCCTTTAGCGCCGCCATCTGGCAACTGTCTTTCCTTCCGTCCATCACTTTGCAGCCTTTATGGCCCCCACTAGTTGGGACTTTATATGTTTACCTGTTTGGACGAGGCGATAGTAGGGAGAGCTTCAGAGCAGATCGTGTAGGTGGTGTGTGTCTGTTGAAAATAAACAAATGGCGCCTCGTGCGTTCCTGTTTCCTGACCAGAATGCGCTGGCAGCCTGCGAGTTCCTGCTGCAGAACGGTGCCAACGTCAACCAGGCAGACAGCACTGGGAGAGGACCGCTTCACCACGCCACCATCCTGGGTCACACCGGGTAGGACACACACACACACACACACACACACAAGCTGTGACACATATGAACTGTCTAATTTCCCACATTGACCAAAGAAAAGGTGTGCAAAAGGTGACACGATGTGATGTTTTGGTCAAGTCATCAGTCCAACTTGATGTCAGAATGTTATTTTTACGTTTGTGCACTTGACATTCTTTATTTGTATTGATGTTTGCTTTCAAAGCACTGTAAAGTTTCCCATTGTAGCTTTACAGCAAAAATAACCTGGTAGTTTAAACTGAAAGGAACAAAACGCAGATAACACGGAGAGCGTTATTTCACGATTTGTAGCGGTGCTGCTTATCAGGAAGTCTGTCCCTCGTCTCATCTGGCCTGGGACAGACTGCACACTTCTGCTTGGAGCACATGGTTTGGAGCATGATTTGTCATCATTTTAAGAGGAAGTTTTATTGTGAAGGTACATTCAAGAATAAGGTTTACAAGAGAACAAGACTCTTTGACCAAATAGTTACAAGAACTAAAAAGGGCCACGGGTACTTATATTCAGGAACAAAACTAGGAACTAAAAGTCCACTTGTTGCACTTCCTCTTCCTGAAGAACCGCAAAGATGAATAAAAAAGTTACGGTGATTTTTGAGATGCAACTGTCTTCGCTGGTCAATTGTAAAAGCACTTCATTTGTATATTTACACATGAAATATCAGAAAACTTGTTAAACTAAGCTTCCTGAAATCTGGAACGTGATTTCGTTTTTTTTCTCACACACTTTATCTCTTTGCTTTTCCAGGCTGGTCTGTCTCTTCTTGAAGCGAGGAGCAGACTACAACGCCAAAGACAAGAACCAGAAAGACCCCATAACCATTGCCGTGGACACCGCCAACGCTGACATCGTCACTTTGTGAGTATTTGTGGGACGAGAACAGAACTCGCATGTTGACGTATGTAAGCCGGCTTCTCTGAACTGATCCTCTTCCTCCTCAGGCTGCGGATCGCCAAAATGAACAAGGAGATGCGGGAGATGGACGGAGCGTTTGGCCAATCAGGTCAATCGGGGGGGCAGGGGTCCGGGGGTTTGTTAGACGGGACAGGAGGAGGAGGGCGGGCCCACACCAGGAAGAGCCTGCAGGCTCTAAAGAACCACATAAGTGGCTGGGCTCTGGGGGGGCAAAATGATTAGTGCGGAGAGAAACCGGCCCCAGGACAAGAGACTGGAATGAGCCTGTTTTTGCTCGTGAGCTGAAAGGAAAAACATGTTTGTTAAGCATCATAAATCATGTGGCCTTCCACCCATACCATTCAAGGAAACGCGCATCATCACATAAAACAAACAAAAGGAACATTGCCTTCATTGAGAAAAGCATCAAATGAAATTCTTGTAAACCAACCAAGTGAAAGCCAGAACACGGGGTACGACACGCAGTGTGAAGGCAGAGAGCCTCTGAGAACAGATTCATTCACATCAGTGAAGACGGGGAAATGTCATGTGAAACAGAAGTGCACTTTGAATTGCAAACGCACATCCTCCTGCACTTTGAAACCACACGATCTCTGAACACAGAGTGCTGCAAGTGGGTGTTTCTAACAGAGGTTTATATGTATGTATATAGAACAGACTTATACGAGGCCTATTTTTTATATTGTATATTTGGGATATTTTTATATACAGTATGTAGAGTGTTCTGGCTTCATCAGGTCCTTTTTATTGTGTTTGTGTACTGGTTGTTTTTTTTTCAGTCCAGTCATGTAAGCTAAGTTCAATGTCTGGTTTGGACGATTTTTTTTTTATCCCGCTGTTCTGTGAATAGCGACACAGTTTGAACCTCTTGTTGTACATCACGTGTTTGTATTTATCAGACTTCCCAGAGCTCAGTGCTGCGGCTCTTGAGCTTTTAAAGGTTAACAGTTGGGTTTTGTTTGCATTTTGTCATTTGGCTCCTTTTCCAAGCTGCAAAGTCCATTCTTTCATGACTGTCCTTCTAGTGGCTATCAAGGCTTTTATTTTATAGCCGTTTCACTCATGAAGGAATGGAAACGTGATGCTTTTTCGTCTGCTTGAAACAACTGCTGGTCAGTATTTGACGTGCTTCATCACTGTTGTGTGTGTGTCTTTGTTGTGTGCACTCATGTGCCTTTTTGTCCTCTGCCCGCTGAGATGTCGAGCTGGTCTCAACTGCTTGTGCAGTGTGCACACCTACTGCGAACTACGAGGTAAAGTGCATGTGCATGCCCCAATGTGTGTGTGTGTGTTTTATTTGTTCAACTGCATGCCTCTCGCTTTTTAAGGCTACAACTCTGTCTGCTCTCCAAAATCACGCAGCTTTTGACGAGAGATTCAAACACAGCTGCGCCTCATGAGCAGAGAGCCAAGACTTTAAAGAGATGGCATTCATTTAAGACTGGATTTCTTAAACTTTGACGCTTGTGATACTATTATTACCATATACTAAATGTCACGCTTTTAGACTCATGTCTTCTTGTGTGTTTGTTTTTTCGTCTTCCAGGTGATGAAACCTACCAGGACATCTTCAGAGACTTTTCACACATGGCTTCAAACAACCCGGAGAAGCTCAAACGCCGCAGCGCAGACGCCAGAACTTAACCGGCTGTAGCCTCCTCGTCACCCCGCTGTACAATGCCACATTTCCCACTTGCATGCTCTCAAACACACATATATAGCAAACGTGGTAGTATCCAACGCACACACACACACTTTCCCTGGCTACGTGCCACATGTTCGGTCATAGCTCAGCTGGTGTTGACTTCAGAGGGGATGGAAAACAGTGAATTCTTTTGTGTGAACACGTCAGACCAGAAGAATCGCGTCCGAGCGGGAACACTGTGGCAGCGTTATGAGAGCAGCATGAGGCGTCTGTGTAGCAGAGGGTGTCATCACTCTGCCAAGGTTTCTTAATTACAATCTGGTGGATCTGTTTGGGACTTTTTTTTTTTAAAGGGCAGTGTTCTTTGTGAAATGGACATAATTGTTGCAAAGATTAAGTGAACTCTTCCATCAAATTGTAATGTACACAGATTTTTTTTTTTATACATTCCGGACATTTGGAGACAGTGTTCATGTTTGTTTTGTTAAACTGTGTGAGGTACTTGAGATTTGTATCATGATCAAATAAACTGCAATACAAAACATACACGTTTAAGTATTCATCGTTCTAATAGTGTGTACAGTGTATGTTCGCTGTACCGAGTACACATCTCCAGCAGAGGGCGCCATCATTTTATCACAAGCAAAAGGTTACCACAGCAGAGCTGCCCGATATGTTTAAGACAGACACAAAGTACTAAACGTAAAGACGCTTTTTAATCAAGAAGTACAAAATATCTCATTTCAAACACAAGTGTCAGGTTGCAGCCTGGGTGTGCTAGAGTCATTTACTCAGAAGTCACATGACTTTTGCATTTGGATTTTTGCCAGCAGGTCACAGTGACACAGTTTATGGTTTACAGAAAGTACAAAGAGCTTGAGCCAGCGATGAGTGTGTGTGATCTGAAAATACATTTTGGTAAGAAGTCTTATGTTCCCGTCTGTGGCAACACGACACACTGCAACGCACCGATTCAAAGTCCTGAGGCTGGAAACACTGCTGGTTTCTGCAGCTCTTTAGGAGCTACTCATTTGCTCACAGGGGAGGAGGAGGGGGGGGCTATTAATCATTAAGACATTCAGTTTCTTGAATTCATAAATCTACAGGCACAAATTAGCAAATTCATTAAGGTCCATAATGCTGTGTCATCTCTGCTTCATCAAAATAACATTGTTCCAGTGAGGATAGTGAAGATCAATCATGTAAGTGCAACATTTTTAATTTGCGTTTTAGTCAAGTAAGCAGAAACTTGATGGCATGTAATCATGTGGGATGTGTAACAGGGTGAGGAACTCACGGGCCCCTTTATGCTGTCAGTTTCATATAGTCAGCTCCTGTCTTCTTTGGTTCTGAATCTCTGAGGTATAATGCAAACACGTAGCCATCCAGCGACATGTGGAGCAGCATATTAACCATCGTTGTGCTGGCTGGACTGAAGAGTGTCAACAAGGCTCCTGAACCCTTAAGCTACACATTCTTGCGGGTTACTGGATACTTCATTAACTCCTCTGCGATTGGTGTCGGAGGGCGAACTACGCATCTGTTCCAACTCTGGATGTAAACCCTTATCTTTCTCGTCAAGTGAACATCTTTGCGGCGGCTCTTCGCAGGAGAAGTAGTGCGGCAGAGTGGTGACGGTCAAAGAGCAGAGAACGAGGAAACCGCCCGCGACCACGAAGGAAGCCATGTAGTTGCCTGTGATGTCCTTGAGAAACCCTTTGAGACGTGGAGCAAAGCAGGGCATGAAGATGCTGCATGAGAAATACGAGAAAATCAAAGAACTAAAGGGTGCAAATGAAACGAGTTGTTTGTTTTTGTGGCGAGAAGCTGAGCTGAACTTCTTCCACAGCCGGCCAACACAGGTGTAACCAATGCTGCTAATTGCTGCTCGTTAATACGATTAGCGTCACCTGTGCTCTGCCTCCTACGACAAGTCAACATGTCTGCTGTTGCTGGCGAGGTTTTCAAGGTTCAGGATGATATTCTGGATTTATTAAGAAACGAATCTCAGACCTATATTATCAATATCAAATAATCAGCTTTTTTTTTTTTTTTTTAAATTGGATGTACTGACCTTTTAAGACAATCTGTTGGCTATAATTCTCGCTGTGTTTTATAGTTGGGAATGTTTGTCAGAACTTAAACAAGAGAGGGAGTAAGAAAACTCAATTAATGATTGACTATTTTTAGCTTCAGTGTGTTGACGTGTGCTCATGGACTGATTTAACTCCTTAAACTAACATTAAAAAAGGCTACGTGACCTCCATTGGGAGATATGCAGCAGTTATGGACTGTGCAACAAATACTGAACCGGTCCGCTCCTTCCGAGATGTGCTCGTAACCTGACAAGCGGTGTCCCCAGAAGTCCGGCGCCGCTCT